>NW_023503493.1:22653333-22953333 GCF_014529535.1 Bradysia coprophila | reverse complement strand
GATATTTGTTGAAAGAGATAACAGATAACGTTGGGTATGGCTGCAAAAGAAATGAAATTCCATTGGGTAAGGAAAACGTGTTGGCAAAATTTGATATTTAATATCAATCCTTTAACCATTGGCTATTTATCGGTCAAGTAAAACCCGTTTAACTCTTTTCAATTGTTACAAAACAATAGTAGATAATAGTACTAAAAACGCCTAACTAAGTCAACTGTTTTTTAGAAGTGATAACTGACCCACCCAAATACAATCCTTTGAGCAGAACGGTGCTCATAGAATCACAGAGTGAAAATGAAGGTGAAGAGGAAGAACAAAGAAAGAAAGAAGCGGAAGATAAGTGCTGTAGTTGTTGGAATGATCCGACTGATGACACATGCGGTGGTTCGTTGATATTGTAAGATATGACAATGTGACAAAAAGTGAATCGGTAAACTAAAAAAAAAATCATTTTCTAAACGCCTTCACAGATGCTGCTTCCTTCGTCATTCAGATAATAATAATGATGGATGCTGCTCTTGCGATGATTCCGGTGACTGCTGCGATGCATGTGATGGATGTGATGGATGTGACGGATGTGATGGATGTGACTGTGCTTATTAGAATTTCTGCTGATTTTGCTTGACATCAGGCATAACACGTTCTTAGTACTAAATAAGAATGGTATGTTGCATACAATAATAAAAAGACAATTTTTTGTAGTGGAAAAATGATCTTTAATTAAATCCTGTTTCTTCTTAAATGCACAAGTACAGATGCAGATCATATTTAATTATCGCTTAACATAACAAGTAATATTTTGTGTTTGTCGCTAAAATTATTCACCGAAAAGAAAAAAAAATCTCCCTAAGAAAATACTAAGGAAAGTTGTCCCAACAAAAGTGTAAGCTGGGAACTTTTTTACGGTACGAAACCATTAAACAAAAATTCAATTTTTGATTACCGAAAAGACAGATTTTAGTTAGACACTACGCTATAGCAGAAGGGTTCTACGTAACAGACCAAAAATTATTAAAAGAAAAGTTGGATGAATTATCGCTTAAGACTCCTAAAAAAATCACAACTTATGTTCACTCATTCACGTATCACGCAGCGGTATTCCAAAAAAAAAAGGGGATGAAAGGATAGAATTTAGATGAACAAATTACATATACGTTAATTGTTGAGACCATATACGCTCTCTCACTCGTTTTCTCGTTACATCTATTTACAATTCAGTTTTGTCGTTCTTCTTAACTTTACCGCTGCGATCATAGCTCTTCAGTTCGTTGGTCGCGTGCGCAGAAATATACTTAACGAAATCGTCGACTTCACGACCGCCCTCATATTTCACTGGCTTGCTCTTCGAATCTTTTGGCAACCAGAACAATGTTGGGAAGCCACGTACTTCGAATTGTGGCGGCACATCGTTGGCAGTAGCGTCGACTTTGACGATTTCAACGTCTTCGTCAAGCATTTTAGTTCCAAGCACTTCGAACACTGGGGTCACTGAAATTTAAAGAAAATGTAAGCAAATGCACCGAACGCATGACGAAGGCTAAAATGCATCTTACACTTTTTGCAGTGGCCGCACCATGGAGCATAGAATTCAATTAGGGTGTCTTTGCCGTTGTTGGTGACAATTTCGTCGAAATTCTTTGCTACAGCTACTTTAACGGGTCCATCGTTCGATTCGGGAATGGCTTCGGATTTCAGGTATGGTTCAAGGGTTCCCTCTTCCAAGTCCGACAAGAATTGTTGTAGATTCTCAACACTAAAGCGATTAGATGTAAACGAGAAATCGGTCAACATTGAATATTCTTGCTTAGAACCGTGGAAATACTAACGAGAATTCAGTGGTCATGATAAACTTTTGATTATCCTTATCGCGGGCCAAAACGACGGGTTTCTCTCCGGTATAGTCATAGCCGTATTCGTTCAATTCGTGTTGGAAATCGTCTTTGGAACTGACAGCAAATCGGTAGTCTCCGCTGTATTCCTTGGCAACTTTAAGAATGCGATTTCTCCAGTAGTTTGTACCCTTTGGATTTTTGGCATAGTCAACGTTAGTAAGCGATCACGTACGGATTTTTGAAATCTTGAGCCAAATCGCGAGTGCGGTGACCAACAAGACCGTGACTGAAATATGGAAAAATGCAAAGTTTAAGTTAACATCCAGGAATGTGAAACTAGATGCCCACTCACTAATTTTCCTTAACGAAAGTTGTTAGTTCGTCCAGCGATGTGCCCTTAAAGGTGACAGAGTTCGATTCAAATTTATTTTGGTATTGTGGAGCTCGGAACAAAACAATGCCATTCCTGTAATTGAAAGTACGTTCGTCATTGTCGGTCGAGTCGATCAACTCGAAAAATTTTGCATACTTCTCCTTGTAATTCCTAAGAACATCAGCTGCACTGGAATGACCGAAACGCAATTTTTCTCTGAATTTGTCAGCGTATTTAAGGAAAACAGTTTTAAGATCGCTTTCCTTTTCGATTTCGGCGACCGTTAGCAAGTCCTTCGATGCGGGTCCAGTTTGTGCCTTCATGAATTTAGCAATACCAGCTGCAATTGACATTTTTTTAATTAAAATTTTACCAGAAATGGAAGTAGTAGAGTAGATTGAATTTTTCTTACAATGAGTGGTCACAACGTAAACAGCGACATTTATCGTCATTTTGTCACGCACAACCTCAGTATTAAACGTTTACGCTAGGGACTTGACACATAATAACACTAAAAATCTCTCTATTAATATAGCACTAATGTACTTCTTTCAATTGATACTGTCAACTTAACGATAGAACTCGTTCAATTAGCTGGATCGTTTATAGAAAATAAGGGTATCCATTACAAGTAGTACTTTAAATCATTTTAGATATTAAGATAAGATAAAGTTATGAAACTCTAATTAAATTTTCGCTAAGTAAATATACTTTGCTACCTGTACCTAATAGAATCAATTTCATGTAAGCCGTAGATAATACGTGTCATTATGCCGATGAAAAGTATGATCAATCACTGTCTCAGGTAATGGTAAATGGTAAAAGGTAGTTACACGTGGTGCACTTTTTCTTTTTACTTGCAGCATGCAATATAATTAGCTATTGTCACAAACCTGCTTCTCTCGGTCCATTGTAATCTGCACTGAATTCGCCATTTTTAAAAATTTTCAATGTTGGATAACCAGAAATGGAGAACTGGGAACAAGTATCTTTTCCACCTTCTGTACAGTCAACTTTAGCCAAAACAATTTGCGGATCCGAACCACGAAGCAGTTCGCCAGCCTTAGCATATTCAGGTTTTAGTCTCTTGCAATGGCCGCACCTTTTGTGTTTTTGTTCGGCGAACAACGGAATAATTTGGTAAAAGTGGAGAAAAGGAACAGTAGAGAATTAGGATCAACGTTTGTTCAGTCCCAAATCAAATAAATTTTAAACGTTTTCGAACGAGAACGCATAATTACCATGGAGCATAAAACATGACCAATGTTGTATCGATATCGGCAATTCGCGTCGAGAAATGGATGTCCGAATATTTCATTGGTTGTCTCGAAATTTTTGTGCGTTTTCGATGAGGGGTAAGTCAGTCACATCAGCCGACGCGGTCAAATTTTAAATCAAATATCAAATGTAAAAATCGACAAGAAATATGTGGCAGACAATCTTTTACTCGAAATTCAAAATATGAATTGCGGGAGTCTTTCAAACGCAGCGTTATATCGCCCCGTTTTCAAACAAGAAAGCTTTACAGGCACAATTAAGGCGTCAATTCAATCGAAATTGTTTTTGCGGATTTTTTTGTATTCGTCTGGTCTTGAATATAAACTCGAAAAAATTAGAATACGATGAACGCAATGTAAGTACTTGACAAGGTTCGAAAAATCTCATGAAAAATTTGAACGAATCAAATGGCTAAACGGCGCTCTCGGCGAAGTACCTTTTTTAAGTGGAAATCAAGCTTTGCTGACGAATTCTTTCGTAATGTTCCATAAAAACTCTGTTTGTGGATTCTGAGAATTCCATTGTTTAAACAATGAAACTCTCAGAATCCACAAGCAGAGTTTTAATTCAAATTGCTTTTGTCGTAGCTACGCCTAATTTTTCTTATTTCAAATTATTTGTACGTTCCGATTGTTTATTTTTCATTTGAACACATTTGTAAATAAACAATCACGAAACGCACTAATATGAGCAGGAACTCAAAAAAGCAAGTGGTATTTCAAATATGTAGAAGCTCGTTAAAACATACGAATAAAATTGAACGGTGAAAATAGTTAAAGCGATCCTGTTTTTAATTTTTTTTTTAACTTTAGTACACATAGGTATTGAGTATACAGTACAGTTTGTAGAATTGAATGGACTGAAAAGATGTGAAACAACAGAAATGTGTTCAGAGATAAAAGTATCCGTAAGAATTTACAGTGATTTTTATGAAATTATTAAAATTTCCTGAAAATTTGCTACATTATATCAGTAAATTGTATGATTCAGTCAAACCCACAGATTTAAAATCTTTGGATTCACGATACGCACCCTAGTACTCTAAGTGATTAAAAAAATTCCAAAAAAGCCATCGCGCCAAAAGTCGTATACCTGATTTCGAACATCTCAAAGACTCTTGGTTTGGCGTTACAAGTGTCAAAATCACATGATTATATCGAAAAATGGTTGATTTATTTTGCAAATGTCAAATGTTTTGAAAATAAAAAATATGCAAAAGTGAAAAATCATAGAATTTAGGAGTAAAAGTTTTCTTTAAAAAGGTAATTTCTATACGAATACGCATCCAGCCTCCCAAATGACTGAATTAAGATTTACATTTTCTAAATTATCGCGAAATAAATGATAGAAACAACTAACTGAATGATGATTCTGAGTTTTATTATTGATTTTATTACGCTGCATTTAGCCACACAAAATTTGACTCAAAATTAATTTACATTTTGTTTTACTGAATAATTTATCGCTAAAAATTGCAAATTTCATTCGACCAATATACAGGACAAAGATTATCAACCAAAAATGGTTAGCAACAGTTTGGTTGTACCAGTTGTATTGTGGGGTCCGTATCAACCAACCCATTGCGTATCAAGTGTGTTTCTATCGAAAGATCAAAAAACACTAGCCACTGGATGCTATGATGGACAAATTTGTTTATGGTTCGTGAAACAATTATATGCACAGCGATACGATCAAATGACAATAACTCATTTAGGAAAGTCGATCCTGATACATTGAAAATGACCCCGAGATGTTTGCTAGTTGGACACACAGCTCCAGTACTGTGTCTAGCTCCAGCCTCAATCATTCAGGACAATAATTTTCTTGTCAGTTCTTCAGAGAGCGGTGAAATGTGTACATGGGATTTGGTTGATGGAAAATGTAAAGAGAGTGCGAAGCTGTCTCAGGTGCACACAAGTATACAGGTAATAAGAAGATTTAATGCAAACAGAAGATTTGAAATTTCATATTTTATACATTTCCAATAAAGGGCTATCACATGTCCAATTGTGACGATATTCGACTGTTTTGCGTTGGTTATTATGCAGAAATAATGGTCATGGATCCATTTAGTTTGGAAGTGATTTTCTCTCTTAGCTCTAAAGTGAAACCGGATTGGATATCGGCAATTCACGTGAGTTAATTGCATAATTAACTGTAGCCTATGCTCAGCTCGTCTTCATATTAAGGTTTTGAGGCCATCGAAACGAAAGGACGATGTAGTTCTTGCCATCACAACCACTGGAACGGTTAAAGTCTGGACGCTGATTGGAAACGAGAATAAATATTCGGAACCGATCTACGAGAATGAGTCAAAGCAAATTCGATGCTTAAATGCAATCAGTTTGAACTGTTGCTCTCAGAATCAGCGTACAGTTTTGATTGTTTGTGCAAAATATTGGCAGATTTATGATGCTGGTAGGCGATCTGTTTTAAAGTCGAATATTGTAAAATGACGTCTAAATTGATTAACGTTTTCAGGCGACTTCACTGTGCTTTGCAGTGTTATATCCCCATCTGGTGAACGTTGGCTGGGTGGAGATTTTCTGGCAAACGATCGTGTTATTCTTTGGTCCGATGAGGGAAAAGGATATTTGTATCGATTGCCAGCGAAGTGAGTGAATTTGTTTATTGCTTATATTTTACACACAGTCATAAATTTTCTTCAGTTTCGTTAAACATTTTCAAAAATTTTGAATCGGCATTTCCAATCCAATTTATTGTAAATCGAATGGCTCTCAATATTTTATTTGAAATTTAAAACGATTTATTTCTAGGAACAGTTTTACTCGAAAAAATATTTTTTTTATCATTTTGCTTTTAAGTCCGTCAAGGCAAACAGATTATTAATTTTGATTTTCTATTTTTGTTGTCATTTTTATGCCCATTTTAGCGCACTGCCTGGAAAAATACCGAACAGTAGTAGGTTAGCTAAGTTCACTTCATTTGTTATCGTCTTCATGATTGGTAAAAGTTTGCTTGAAGAGTGCTTTTGATGGAAATTAGATGATTTTCATTTGTATTGCTTGCACCGATAATGAAAGTCCAAGTAGTTCTGGCATTTATCCAACATTGCCACGTGTGCCATCAGCAACTGCTCTACGGGATGGCACTGCCAACCATCAACAGACGCAACCGAAAAAATTCGACTTAAGCACAGACAATACCCCTAACCTACCACGAGTTCCATCCCTATCACAATTACGTCAGACGGATAACAAGCCGAGGTCATTACCTAAATAATACCGTTGCGTATTATGCCTAAAAAAAACCTTTCTGTGAAAGCAAAAAATGTTATCAGCTAAAGTTGTTCATGCTGTGTGCGTATTTTGAAAACAAATTTGAAATTTTCCAAATGAACGCTGAAAAGGTTCCAAGTATTTTAATGTTAAAATAAATTTTCGATCAACCTGTATGTTTGTTTAAATCTTCCGTGTTTTGTGTCGTTTACTAATTCAATCTGTTCATGTCTTCATCACACTTTTTCGCTCTGTGATTTTTTTTCAACAACATAAAAAGTATACTACACGCACACATTACAATAGATCAACAAAAGCTTCAATTTACATAACAGAAAGTGGACAAATAGACATGACGATCAATCATTCATATTATGTATTGTCGTGTTCAATGTTATTCAGTTCAATTGTTATTGGTAAGGGCCTGGAAACACAGCGATATGCAATAGGCAGAAGAAATGAAAGGGACGAAAGGATGGTTAATCGACACCCCGAAAGTTGATAATTCAAAACGATGATTCAAGTGAAAAAAAGCCAAGCACAAAAGTGTTTGTTGTTTCAATACTGCTTCTAAAACCTTCGAGTTTAGATTCGAAATTTGTGACACTTTAAATGATCCTGTAATTCAGGTATTATAGCAAACGGCAAGCATTGTTAGAAATAATCTCTTACTGATACTGAATACTTTGTTATTTCAACCAATTTAGATTGTATAAAACTAATTGCCAATATTTTATCTCCTCACTTTAGGTAGCTACTTAAGAAAGACTACTATTTAATTCAATCTAGCGAGGAAACTCACGAACAATTCGAAATTTGAGGGACACATTTAACGATTGTATTGCGATGTGCTTGTCGCTTCTACAAGGTTAAAAAGAAGTAACTTTCGTAGTCACTGCGACCATAGGCCAATAAATAGTCGACTGTTATGCGATTAACTAGGGTTTCACTCAGGGTTTATTTTTCAGAATTTTAATTCCGAAAATTCCGAAAAATTCCTAAAAATTCAGAAAAAATTCCGAAAAATTCAGAAGATTTTTTTTCTGAATTTTTCTGAATTTTTTCTGAATTTTTCGGAACTTTGCTGAATTAAAATTCTGAAAAATAAATCCTGGTTTCACTTATGTAGGAACAGTTACGACAAATAAAGTGAACTGAAACGGAATATTTTAGCATAACTTTACCGTTCTGGAAGTTTAAATAATTATGAAAATTTTTGGATAAGCTTGGTACAGCTAGACTACTAAACTGGTTCACAAGCTGTCATTGTCTCTATAATAAACGATTTAGCTGTCACATACAGCCATTCATCTGTTATCGATAACATCGACAAAAATAAATGACAAGATCTGAATAAAGTGGTCTTTTATATAGTAAAATACGTGTTAACAGAGTAGAAGTACTAGATTTGAAATCGACCGATTGAATGTTCTTCAACCAAAAGAAATAATAGACCCGATAATAATACTTATGATATGCTTGCCGTCTGTGACAGGTTAAACTACATACTAATCCTGACACGACATCAAACAGTGATACATGATACGGTTGTAGTCGCATACACACATTTGAGATCAATGTAACGAAGAACGGCGTCTAGCTTGTCTTTGGAGACTTCATAGGGCCCAGTAATTGTAATTGTGATCTTGTAGAAAGTCATGTTGATCATATGATTTGCGATTGGTGGCCTCCTCGTCTCATTATTCTATAGCTTTTCTATCTACTTCATGCTTCATAGGGCACCGAACTGTTAAATTGAATATTAAAATTTGGTTTTTCTCTTCTTTTTCATCACTATTTCGCAGACATTGGGATGGTGGTCCACCTAGATATCAAAATGCTCCGATGGCTCCGCCAGCATCCGAATACGAACGACCGCCACCGTATTACTTCCCCGGCGCTCCATCTGAACAAGAATGAAATGGAAAATGTTTGTTTGATTTACTGATTTTCTCTTCAATTTTCCTTCGTAAATTTAGAATTATGAAATTATTCCATTCAATCTAGACGATTGAACAGTGGCATTTATTAAGAATAATTTAAATCGAAGAAGAGAAAGTAAAATGCGAGAGAAATATTTTCAGTTTTAATTATATTAGGGATAAAATTATGAAAAAGGAATGAAAAAAAAAAGATTTTAATCGCCCATTCGTCCATCAGTGACAACTAAAAACACATTTTTTTCATTTGTTAAATTTTTTTTTATATATTCACACAAACAAAAAAAAAGAAACAAAAATATTTTTGAAGATAAGGCTGAATTTAGTAAAAAAAAATGTTGGAAAAATAAAAAAAAAATATTTTTTACAATTAACAACTAATTTAATGGGAAATAAAACAATGAATTGTTCAACAAAATGATAAATAAAATGTCTTTATGTGCATTATTGTTAGCGAAAGAAGAAAATACAGAGAGAATTCTCCACGAAAAAGCGGTAATTTTTGTTGGGCAATAAATTTTGTACATCATACAATGAAACGCTACGAAAAAATTAAAATTTTGATTCAATCTAAATGTGATTCTTATTTGCCACGGAAAAATGTTACACAAAACACGAAGTGTGAGTTAGTAATACGAAATTATTATATTAGGACAGAATAATACACTTATACAATGTTCTGCCTTTAACGTCGACTCAAATTTACTTCAAATTCGCTGTAACGCAGGTACTGCGGATCAGCTGCAATGGTACATACACTTCCCATATATCTCAAAACAAGCCAATTGCATAATAGGTGTCAGTGTCCAGTGTTACCATTTTTAATGTGGCTAAAAATCAATAGATGTTGGCCTGAAGTTGAATTTATCTTAATTTCTATTATTTGAGAATCGACCTGCTTTTGAGCCTAAATATTCTTTAACCCAGAAAATATGTGTCTACACTAACTTCATCAGCACCCAGTAGCAGTAGTTCAGGACATTCCCACTTCAATATTTTCTTTTTCCTGCCTGCATCATGACAATATAATCAGTAATTCTTATTAACTTTATATGCTTACTAACGAAACGTATGTCTACGACCTTCAAATTGCTGATGTCCACTGAAGTTCAGACATCATGTGAATAGTTAAATGCAGAAAGAGGACATGTACCATTAGCGAATCATAAGAAAAATGAAATTTCATTTGTTTTGCTTCATTCTGAATAGTCTGACGATGTTAATCGAAGTTTTTGATGGTTTCAAAGAAAAAACCACCGTCGGACCATTCGAAACAAAGCAAAACGAATAAAATTTCATTTTTCTTATAATTCTCTAATGAGACATGTGTCCTTTGTGCATTTAACTATTCATATAAGGACTCACTTAATGTCTTTATTACCTCACGTTTTGTGTTTTGGACATTCCGTTTATTTTTAAATTAAGTAAAATTTGAATTCGTAATCGAAGCAAAAGATAGAAATTTTTTAAAAGAAATTTATTTTTGGTTATAATTTAGTGAAAATTCTGTTTCTTTATTTCATATTACCATAAGTGCGTCGTCCAATTCAAAATTGCAACGTCACTAAAGGAGTCATTTTAACGTATATTATCGTTGAGAACAAAATATGGTTTCAGCGTTAAGTTGACCCCTGTTGTTCGTTGAATCGGTTTGAAATTTTTGGCGAACTTACGGCGGTAATTCGTTTTTCTTATGTGTTTTTTTATAACGAAATTGTGTTACAAATGAGAAAGAGATTATGATATTTTTGTAACAGTTGGTATCAAAAGTCAGTCTCATACATCTGTCAAAGTGGCGTTTTAAACGTCAAACCGAAATCAATATGCGAATTGGTCGCATAATCTTTTAATGTTCCTCATTCCATTAATAAAATAGAATCGAAGAACAATCAAATGTTTCATGACCACTTCAATATTTAGTTTGACGTTTAAAACGTCACTTTGACAGATGGATAAGACCGAGTTTTGTACCCAACTGTCACATTTAACCTTTCAGAAACGGTTTAATCATGAATGTTTTCGACAGCAACGATAAAATTAAACAATGATCTCCGGTAAATGTAGCTTTGGTGCAGTGTATTTTTTTAAACAATTGAGGTAAAAAGATCATAACATCAAACATTTTTCGGTGATAAATTGAAAAGCCGTATAGCGAAACGTTTTGCCGTCTCTGGAAGGTTAGTTATGAGATTCATTTTAAGATAAAAAGTAATAGAAGATATAAGGAGAAGTCTAACGAAGGAAATGCGCGTTATTACACTTTGATCTTTTTTCGGACTGAACAAGCGAATTAAACGCGAAACATATAAATGTCTAATTTTCAATGTAAAATAAAAAGAAAAAAAAATGTGTCACTAGGTAAGGCATATTTTGACTATACACCATACGAACAAACAAAATCAAAAGAAAAGAAAAATTCATTCATTTACCACTAGTCGACTAATAATTCATTCCCGTTGTTTGTCGATGTTTCGTTTGACCATATTTTTATGTCAATTTTTTTTTTTTACAGACAAATAAAAAAGTCGCGTCCGAGCAACGTATCAAATTTTCGATCAATTTTTCCGAAACACTAGCGAGGAAATGAGTTTTAATTTATTTTAACCGAAATCGATTTCAAAAACATTATTTTTACTCTATTTTATTCAAAAATTTTCCATATTGAGATAAACAACGCTAACCCAGTGCATAGTGACGCAATATTATATGTTCGTTTGGAATGTATTTTTACATTTATTGCCCTAATAAGTTTAATTATTACGGCATTGCAGGTCTTCTATAGCGTTTTTGGACGCACAAATTATACATCACTAGCACTTAGTAATAAATCAAACGGGCTTCCAGGCCTCTGGTAGACAAATAATGTTCGGATTCGAGGTTTAATTTTTCTAAAACAATAGAGATCACTTTTACAGCTCGGTTTTTTCTTTGTTAATAAGAATTGAGGATTAGGTATTATTCAATTCAATAGTCATCGATGGAGCTCCTTTTTTCGAATGATGTTAAGAGTGGAGTGTGATTGTTCTTTTTCACTGATCATTTGAAGCCGACAATGAACTTTTTAAATGAAATTGTAATTATTGTCGCCGTCTACATTTAACGTAAATGGATCACTTAAAACTAAAAATATCTAGCTGTAACATCTCTCAAATAATTGATAAAAATAATATAAAATATGGCTCAACATTTTATAGTGACTGTAATTATTATTATGATTCTGAATGATTCTGATTAATTACGACTACATTTAAAATTATAATTCTTATATATATATATTCGCTGTATAATCGATTTAATGATTGATAAAATGTATTCTTATAATATACCAAAAAGAAATGAAATGAAGAAAAAAAAAGAATTGAAAACGAAGACTAAGATGAAAAAGTAATAATTTTTGTCTCAAGAATCTATTTCGTAAAAATAAAGAGATAATTTTAAGATCAATTTAACCAAGACGATTTTCTTTCAACGACCCAAAGTAACTTTCTAGCAAAGTAACAGAGACTGCTGTCAACATTTGAAGGCTGGCTAAAAACCGGACCTCATTACACTGTATTTGTACACTTTGCTACAGCGTTGCCTTGCTGCGACACATCATGCACATCTTCTCCCTCGCTCTATTTTTCCTTACGCAAAAATGTATGCAAAAATTATAACTTCCAGGGTCAGCGTTTATTTCATTTTAAGGCCGGATGAGTTCTTCATTGATCGAGTTACTTCCCCTAGCTTCTACATAAAAATGTCGCTTGATGCTGAAATCAATTAAAACACGAACTCTCCCACATTGCTGTAGTTTTGTCAAATCCACAAATATGAACCACAAAAATACATCGCTTGGAGGGGAAATTCTCCATTTCCACACGCACGTGAAACCGAACACTCTGTGTAACATAGGCATGCATATTCGAATGCATACATGTTGTGGATTCTAAATGCGTAGAATCCAACGAAAAGAAGCAAAAGTTCGTATTTTACTTGACTTCAGCGTATAGATAAAATTTTACCTTAAAAGGCGAAATGGTGAAATCATTGAAACAACTTCAATTTTCATACGTAATTTTCACAATAAATTTGTCGTCGAACGTTTCTACAATGCACCTCTCCGGCCGATTCGACTCTGTATATTTACGGAGCCAGATCAATCTGAATACAGACGAGAGGTTGTTGAGGAACAGATAATTGATTTGAGTTATCCTTTCCATAGGCAGACATACATTCATCTGCTTCGAATTCTGTCTGCTCCAAACGGCATATCAAAACTTCGTACGGGGCTAAAACGGGTAAGAAAAAACGACGGGAATGGGTACTCTTTTACTCAATGACGAGGTTAATTTTTATGTTAAGCGAAATCAAATAGGAGTAAGAGACCTTACACGGTCCTATGGCGGCGGTGTGTTGAAGCTCTGTTGGGAAAAAAATCTTTGCTTACAATTGATCAAAATTTCGATTTAATTTAGAGTTTTTTTGGCGTTCGATGTTTATTTTTGATGTAAATGTTTCTATTCGATCTTGTTGGCAAACGGATTCCGACAATGGGCACCTTTTCTCCGGCAGTTTTAAAATAGTCATCCTGGTACGAAGTTGCCTTCGCATATCCATCGGGTGTGTCGAGTATATAGAAAAATGCCTCGATCGGCATATTCTTGGGCTTATCTTCGTTCCAACCATGAAATAAAAGTTCATTATGTGCATACGCATGCGATGGAGAATTTCTTCGAAGATAAGTTATTGCTTTAATTACTATAGCAAAATCTGTAGCCGCACTTTTTATGGTCATGTCAAAAGCACACTGATTCGACCCCAACTTTTGGAAATGTGAAAGCCATTTTTCAAACGAATTAATTCCTTGCTTATCGCAATGTCCACTAGTTCCAGTTAGATCTCCATTAAACTTTCCGCAGCCATGACCAGCTCGTGAATCAGTACTTCCATTTAACGGAAATGCACAATAAACTTTGTATCTGTTCTTTTTCTTTGGTGTTTTCAGAGGCGGATAGAGAATGAATCCGCTGTTGTAACCAAGAGGAAAGCTGAGAAATCGCGTGTCATTTCGCAGAAACGTTGCAGAAAACGATTCTTTCTGTCTGTTTCACGGTTTAAAGTTCCAAGCGAATTGCAATTGATTGTTGTGGATTTCACGAACACCTCGCATAATGATTCCAGAGCATTGGTATGCCGGTTTTGTTTTCCCATCTTTCTCGCATTTCATCTTGCTATCGTTGTATCGTTTTGTCAGGTCCCGTGCAACATCTCGACTGCATATTGACTTAATAAACACACAAATTAACACAGCAAAGTACATCTTTGTAGAGAACCTCATCGTTCCTCTTCTTGCGAGCCCTTTAAGATACTGAAGTAAATAAAATCAACCACAACGCATTGTGCGACAACCAGAAAACTTAGTAAAACCTACAAAGAGATAAGAGCTGATGCATGAAAAAATCCCAAGGAATTTCTTTTCACACATAATGATTGCAATGGTAAAAACGGCAACAACGCTTGTTTATCATCGTTAACAAGGCGGCGCTCGCTAATGAATTCTTTTAGCGACGCTAACGCTAATTCTAGTTTGGAAAAATATTAGCGTCGCTAAGTGATTTCGCTAATAGATTTGAAATTAGCGCGATAATAGCGAATTTTTCTTTTGATGAACTAAATAAACCCGTGCAATTCATTTTATATTAGCGAATTAATTAGCGACTAGCGAAATTGTCTCGCTAATTGGATTTTATTGAACGCTGGTCGCTATTAGCGATCAATTTTAAATTTTAACGTCGCTAGTAGCAGCGATTAAGAAGCACTTGCGAGTCGAATCTGTTGGTAGCAATGCACGAACATTTGTTTGGATCAGAGGTCGGTAAATGTAATGCGAAATGCAAATCTCCAGTTGATTTAGTGAATTAAAATGACTTTCGGAGTACAGGAAGTACAGGAGTTTAATAATAAATGCGTGGAAACGAATGGAGAAGCTCTATATTTTCAGAGTAGACGAGACGAATTGTTTAGGATTCAATTTATTTTATAAAAAATGCTTAGACTTAGGTCTACGCTATGCACAGTTCCATTCATTTACTTCTACAGACATCTAAAAAAAAAGTTGGCCTGTGTGTAATATGCTTTCGGTTAACCAGTTACAGACGGCAAGCATATTATTATTATATCTATATCGAGTCTACTACTTAACTTGATAAATTTTCGATTTCGAATCTAATACTTCTATTCTGTTAACATGTTTTTTACTATATAAAAGACCGCATTATCCAGATCTTGTCATTTATTTTTGTCGTTGTTATCGATAACAGATGAATAGCCGTATGTGACAGGTAATTTGTACACAATATTTTTCAGTTCTAAAGGGCACTTATTGCCAAGTTTTTTATACGTTGCGATTTGGCAACGGATTAAATGCAACAGTAGAACTCACCCACAGCGCATGGCTATTAGGTTAACAATAATTTAAGATAGATTTTAAGGAACAAACAGAGCAGAAAACTCTTCCCTTACCCACATGGATCACGTGAAGTGAATCAAAAAGGACAGACGCTGTTTCGACCTCAGGATTCAGTGGCGGTCTGAGGTTAGTGAGAACTAACCATCATCAGTTGTTTCCACTGATCCCTCGAGGGTCGTAGCTTTCACGAAAAAAAAAATTAAAACAATCTGAGCATCGGGTGCCGAGATAGAGGCCTTAGAGTAGGTGATTTTGGAGCTACTCGCAAGAAAAATGAAGGCAGGTTTTTTCAGCATGTTTGAGGCGCAGATCGTTGGTTTCTTCGGCAAAGTTGTTCAGTTTTGAGAAAGTGGTACTCTGAAAGTGTCCCCAGCCTCAGTGTACACTTTTATGTAGGAGTGACCAACCCCTCGATCTGTGTATCTCTGTATGTAAGGCATATAGAGAGTTGGTTTCTTGGGCAAAGTGGTTCAGTTTTGAGAGAGTGGTAGTGTGGAAGTGAATACTGCCTCTGTGTACGCTTTTATGCATGAGTGACCAACCCCTCGATTTGTGTATCTCTGTATGTAGGGCATATAGAGTTTGTTTCTTCAGAAAAGTTGTTCAGTTTTGAGAGAGTGGTAGTCTGAAAATGACCACAGCCTTTTTGTCAATGTTGAACAGGACTGATCAATTTATATACCACGTGCAACTGTTGTCATTATAGTTATTGATAGAATACGACTTCGGACGGGACTTTCAATATTGCTGCAAGCAGTAGTATAGAGATAAATTTAAATGAGAGGAGAGGAAAGGAAAAGGAGTTGCATAGTAAAGACTTTCGATACGAATAGGCGTTTCGTACGGGTCGACGTTAGCTTATGTTTTATGAGACGGACTAGCCACGAAAGTCATTTTTCATTCGTTGCCGTCTTTTACAACTTCTTTGCTTCAAACACCTCTTATATATTAGAAACGCTCAACGCGACTATTAGTAACACTAGAGCAATAACTTGTAGTCGTTGAAAATCGTTCATCGACGAAATTAAGAGTGAATTCGCGAAATCGTCGAACGATCGAGATTCATGCCCTCGTTTTTTGCAGCGATCTATAGTTTAATTTAATCGTTGGACTAGTACGACAAAATCGTGGAACAACTTTTTCCGATAGGTGTCATAGTTTGGTCAGGAGAGCGCATGATGTCAATGGGTGACCTGAGGGTGGAAAAATCATTTTTCCTGAATAGCTACTAAATTATGGGGGTGACTTGTGTGAAATATATATAGATTTAAAGGTCTATTGAGGACCTTGCAAAATATATGTACGATGAGGTTCTTGCAGCTACTGGGAGCGGCATAGAAGCAAAAGTATGAAAATTTTCGACGACCTCTGGAGATCTTGGAAAAGAATCGGCACGAGATCTGTTAACACTACATCAAAGCAGTGGCCAAGGGCTATCATTTACACCCAACAGATATTGTGCCGAGGTCTTTCCAGCCAGCGGCACTGTTTGGGCCTAAAATCATTTTCTTGTTAAAGCGTGAAGACTTAGCTTTCTATTGATACCACACATGCCATACCTTCGTTCAAAAAAGTTGCCTTTATAGGAATGTGTTTGTACCAGAGTCACTCAACTCGAAAGAAAATAAACTGAAAAAATTGATTTTGGTTCAGTACCACTCAGACTGTCATTAGATGGTCGTAAACTACTTTCTTGGGCAATATTAAGTAATTCTGCACGAAAATAAATGTAAAAGAAGTAACTTTAATAGATTTGGGTTTTAGTTCAGTTTGTACACAATATTTTTCAGTTCTTCGGTTTCTTGTTCCAGTTCTGCAACAGCTGCCGCTAAACGCGCCTGGCGCTCTCTCTTAGCGTTCAGCATTGCATCGGTTTTCATTTGGATGCCCTCGAATATTGCCTTATTTTCTGCTTTCAACGATTCAATATTTTTTTCTTTGTTTTCAATTTTGATTTTTATTTTCTGGATGGTATCCGTCGTCCTGTCGAGAGTTGCTTGCAGCTTATGTTGCTGCTGCTCAGCTTTGTACTGCGTCTCGACAATTTCGTCTTCCACCTTCCGTAATCGGACTTCATTCGTTTGAAGGTGCTTCTTTAGCGATGAAACCTCGTTTTCCACTACAAATAGCTCGTTCGAAATGGACTTGAGCTGCGACTGAGTGTCATTCACCGATTTATGGATATCAGTACGCCGATTATTGATGATTTCTTTGACTTGAGCGAATAATTCCAATTTCGCTTTTATTTTGGATTGGGTATCATTTTCACTGATGGACAGCTGATCGATGGTCAGATCGCCGAAATTAATGCCAATTTGAAACAATTTTTGTACAACCGTATTGATAGCATAAATTTTACTTGTTTTCTGTTGCTTTAACCGAGCGATTTTCACTTGACTGTCGTCGGCAACTGCCTTTAAAGAATTGACAAAAATATTTTTTTCGGAGAGCAGATGCTTTTTTTGAGTGAGATCGGCGATACGGCTCTGTCGGTCTTCGGCTGATACGGGTTGGTTCTTGATGGTTTCCTTCATCTCCTTTACTGTTTTTTCAAGTTGCTCGTTTGTCGACGTCAAAGAATTCAATTCTTCGGAATACATTTGTGCATCAACAACCTTTTCGTGACAAATGTCTTGCAATTTCGCCAATTGTTTCTTTAATTCTTCGACCTTCTTTTGCTGTGTCTGCAACAGATGCTCATTTCCGAACGTCATTTCCTCCGTTTGCATCATTGTGTACTCGCTTTGAATGCGACCGATGGAATCATCAATGTCATCCAAACCGGTCTTAGTATGAATCATCTCCCGAATCCATTTCAATTTCCATCCATCGAATTCCTCTGTTCGATCACTCCAAATGGCAAAACCGATTTTCAAATCTCCGACGAAACTGGCGACGAATTGTTGATTGATCAGACTATCCGATTCGGTATCTTTGTATTCTATGTAATCGTTGATGCTGGTGCTATCATCATCAATGACGATAAAACTGCAAAGCCAGTCCAAAAATTCAACATTACGTTCGTAAGCAATCGAAACGGTTGGTGCCTTGAACCACGACTTGTTCATCTGATGTGGATATTCGATATAATCGGCGAAAAGTTTAACATCATCAACGTTGTTGTCATGTATGGCCACTTTATTACCAGTGATACTCTGCGCAAAAAACCTAATTATCTCGACGAATTGTTTCGCTGACATCGACTGCAGCCCACCGGATAGAAACGTTGGTCCGAAATGGTTGCGTAAAACATCGAGAATACGTGCCGTCTGCTCGTCATCACTTCTCCTCAATGTAGAACTTCTGCTGGTCGAAGCGACGCTTCTGTTTGTCGATGCTGGTGTAAATAACAACGACAATGATCGTGCAAAAGGTGGCCGAACTGGTGTTTCACTAGGAATACGTGGAGCGACTGAGGTGCTTCGGGATCTCTTTTGTACTTGTCGATTGTATTGTGAAACATTTTCATGAGACGATGAACGGTTTCGTCTTAGCGAATGCGGCGTGGCCGAATAATTTCGCGGTTGGGCCAATCGACTGATTCTGTTAAAGACGAATTCAATCGACATTGAAAATCTGTTTTTGTTTTATTGTGGAATTTTTTTCATGCAATTACCTGTTTGATGGCCGCGGGACCGCCTTTTCCTTCGTATTTTCCTGTGTTTGTCGTCGGTCCATGACTTATAGCGTTGATTTTGCTTCTTAAAATGAATAAAACTTACAACCTAGACGTTCGTTTTCTTTTAAATTAATTTGATGAATGACATTCAGAATGGCGGGCAACATAATTGTCGCTTCGCTCACTTCGCTCTGAACCCAGCGTACTAGATTTTGAATTTGGCGGTTAGCAAATACAAAAATTTTAAAAATTATTTTCCAGTGTAAATAAAAAATGAAGATTACGTTTCAACCAATCTGCGTTGTGACTACGTTGAGGGTGCAGCCACACAATTTACTACTAATTTGTTCGAAAAATATCATTGGCCAAAAGCGTTGAGAGCCGAATAGATGCGGATTTGAGCGATATTTTTCGGAAATGTCACTGATTGACGTTGTCGGCAACTCGGTCTTCTGTCACTTCATTGAACCAAAATTTTCATTAACAACGTGATCGAAAATTTCATCTATTGAAATGCTCTCGATCACTAGCCCACGATGCCAAATTGTTACATTACCAAATATGAAAAACATCTGTTCGTCGACTTTTATTTGATAGTGTATTTGATGGGCTTCGTCGTTGAAAATTCAAATTGGTGTCCAAATACGGGTATGGGGCAACTCTGAACCGGAAGTTGTCGGCAGTGCCTATATTCGCGAAAATATTTCAAGAAATTTGTTAAAATTAAGGAAAATTTGAGAAAATTCATGAATTTTGTGAAAATTTGAGAAAGTTTATGAAAATTCAAGAAAATTGTGAAAATTCATGAATTTTGTGAAAATCGTGAAAATTTGAGAAAATTGAGAAAATCTCAGAAAATTCGTGAAAGTTACTTATATTTTCTCGTTTTTTTCAATTTTTTTTTCATAGACTTACTAATTATTTAAAGAAAATCTTCAACAATCTCACTCATGTCCTGTCAAAAATTTAGGTCTCAAATGTTTCACAGAGAGACACCTCCGATATCTAAAGTCTATTGTGTTTTTACGCCGGAGCTGGGCACAAAATACAAAACTCTAAATAACCTACACTAGAAAATTGAGCAACACTATAGGCCTCCACAGAGCCATAACCTCAACGCTTTTATGAACATTTCGTAAACAATAATTATTTGGCCATGGCTTATGGAAACGACCCATTCTGGCAAATTACTTTACTTGCAACACAGCACGTAAATGATTCATTATCTGTCATTTGCGTTAATATGCATTTTATCTGGGTTCCACGAGTGAAATAACTTGGAGTCCAAGTCTTGGACTGTGTTATTTCGACCAGTAGTTATAAATAACCCTTGTCTTCGACGCTGGCTTCAAACTTTACACTGGTCAACATAAAAATGTACAATTGGGAACTTAGTCCGTTAATACTATACCAATCATTGCCAATTGTTGGATTTAAATTCTTGAAAATTCTTTAAAAATTCCTGTAATAAATTCGATTATTTTAGGGAATTTTTTAGAATTTAATTCCAAAAATAAGCAATGATACCAATACATAGTCCACGTCCACAGTATTAATTTTCACAAATATAATTTGCATCTTCCGAGGCATCTTATTGGTTACAGTATGATGCTGTGATTGAATCGCGACAACGGCTTTACAGATTGTGCTTATGATTTTCAGTACAAAATATTATAAAAAAAATTCCTTTTTTTGTATATTTTGATATAGAAAGAACTTAGTTGTAAGTTAATATATAAATGCAATGCAGCAAATAAATACAAAATAATCATGCAACCCGGAAGCAGGTAAATAAATTTAGCGATTCCAAATGCAAAAAAAAAATAATATTTCTTTTACGATCAACAACGTGTGAGATTTTTATAACGGAAAATATTTAAAATTAAGTTAAGTAGCTAAATGTAAAATAGAATTAAAAATTTAAATTAAATGAATTTAAAACCAAGTGATTATAGTCTATGTTGTTCATCACAGGATTTTACGAACTTGATCAATGATCATCCACACATCAGATAATCTGTACTAGCTGAATTAGATGTATTTATGGAACCTCGTCCAGATGAGCTTTATCATAGGCAAGGATAGGCTGGCTTGCTTTGTGCAGTACAACGTTGAGAGGTAGTAAAGGTCTTACATCTGAATACGAGCGACCTTTTGAGTTCCACAATCTGTGCAAGGCCGTTGGAGGACCCAAATATTCATGGATGAGTGCTGCATGCTAATCGGAATTAGCAAGTCTTGACCTACAAGGTTTACGCCATATATAACCAAATCAGATGTGCGGTGGCACGAAAGTTCGATACAAACGCCATCTCGTTCACTCGTTAAAAACAAAAAAAAATGGAATTGAGCCATCTGGTGAGATAGCGAAAAATGGTTGCTAGGAATCTCGCGCCGCGTCATAAGGAAGATGTCTTTTTGTGAATTATTGTGAATGACGCGGCGTGAGATTCCTTAACACCTTGAGTTTGTTGCAATAACCAAGGTAGATATAATGTGGAGGTAATGCCATATTATAGCCGGAGGTAATGCCATATTCGAATCAGATGAGCGGTGGCACGACAGTTCGATACAAACGCCATCTCCTCCCTTCTGTTGTGAGATAGCAAAAATATTTTGTGAAAAACAAGTAAATCATAGTCGCCTATTTCAAAAAAAAGATGGCAAAGACATCCAACTTATATGCTATGCCGCGCGTCTGAATGGCATTAACTCCACACTAAATTTACCTTGGCAATAGGTCTCTTCCAAGGTCGTTCAAAATGTCAATCGTCATCCACAGAGAAGCCTACACAACCTCACTTTGAAGTTTTAATGAACAAATTTGTTTAAGTTGCGGTTATGTTTGCTTCTGTGGATGACGGTCGGTTGTTTTCGGCCTGTCAAAATTCGTTTTTACCGTACGATGGAAGAAACCTATAACCTACTGTAAATTATAAGTGCGAGTGGCGATCCAGCGCTGTTTGTTTGACGAGCATGCTTTGTCGAATTTGAACCGAAAGTGCGTATATAACATTCCATGCTGATCTGCTGATCTGATGAATATGTTATCATACCTAAAAGTCATAGAGTTATAGAGTGTAACTCTATGCTAAAAGTTGCTCGGTTAAATGGTGAATGTTCCTTCATAAGAATGTCGGGCCTAGAAGCAGAACTCTGTCCCATGCTCGTTATATGAAGACTAAGTCTGCAATGTGTTTCATAAATTACTGATTATTTAGTATCCCTCTGAGTTATTTTGTAATATGAGAAAAGATGTCTTAAAAATCTCTCGGGTTTAAGTTATAATAAATAATAAAAGTCTCTGGCATAAACGACAAAAATAAGCGATGACCTACAGTACAATGAATGGTAAAATAAATGACGTACAAGATTTTTTATCAAACAATAGGCAACAGATTTAACAGGACAGTTTGTCGTCTCCAAGAGAACGCTAAGGTTTGTTTTTGAACGGATTCGCGCCAATTTCATTTCATTCATTCGAAATTAAATTGTCAGACTGTGTCATTAAAGTAACATAATAAATTGTGCCGGCAAGACGTTTTGTTATCATTTCACGTCCTTCGGAAAATTTCAAAAGTTTTCTATTAATGTAAGTAACTATTTACAATTCAGAACATTATCTTATTCGGTGTTGATATTTCCTTATTGAAAAACAATATTTAAGAAAATTGTTTGCTGTACAGTGTGTTGTTAAAACAGAAAGTACTGGGTAATTTCTGAATATCATTGAAAAGGCACTTTAGAAGGAGTGATAAAATTGTTGATTTTCTGAAACATCAAAATCTAAGTCTATCACAATAATATACTCTCTACTCGGCTATCTCTATTAGCAAATGTAAATAGGTGATAGTTGTTGAAATAAATTTGTCAACATTGCATTTATCGTTAGCGCAACTGACCATTTGTCTGTTCACCGTGGCTAATCATGATTAGTCTTGTACCGATCATCGTAGGGTACGTTTGTCAATAAATCTTTCTACAATTTGTTAACCAAGTCCTGGTGTTTTATTCAGCCGAAGCTACATAGTTCAACAGGTTATGAAGCCCAGTAACGTAAAGTAAAATAAAAGTTTTATTGTGAAGTCAATCAACGGTGAAATATTTTTGTTGGTGTTTCATTGTGCAAATTTTCTTGGAAGTGAATCAGACAAAATATTGCTCGGTAACGTTATTTGAAGGTAACAGCGAGATAACACGGCGCTGGGTCGAAAGACAATAAATCCGTCCTGAGCTAAGAGGAAATGCTAGCTATCGTTACCCAGTAAAACATTTTGTTTGATAGAGAAATAGCCGTTTTTTTGAGCACGCGGGAAAAGTGAACAAAATTTTTTCATTGGCGTCAAGGACGTAGCGGTACTTTGTTTGCTGGTTTGTGATAACATTGAATTTCATTGCAAACAAAACAATAAGACTCAATGCGGTATATCAATCTGCAATCTGACATTTTGATCGACACACGAAACTGTTGGAACATCTGTACAAACCTGGAATTTTTTGCGTGAACATAAATCAAAGATATGGCAAGCGAAACAAACCGATTTCCAAAGCTAAAGGGTCGCGAGAATTACGACACATGGAAGATTTCAGCGAAGTCGTACCTAGTCATCAAAAAGGCGTGGTCGTGTATTGAGAATGGTTTAGCGGGAGACGCCACAAGCGAAAAAAAGGATGCGGATTTGATGGCGTGGTCCGAAGTGAGTTTACTGATCAATGAAGATGTTTACTCGTACATAGCTGAAACAACGTCGGCGAAAGACGCCTGGAAAGCTCTTCAAACAGCGTTTGAGGATAGCGGTTTGTGTCGTAAAGTGGGATTACTTAAGCAACTGGTCCAACTGAAATTGTCTGATTGTGCGTCGATGGAGGATTACATAAATCGTGTGACAATGACACACTAGAGCTACGCAGACGTTTTTTTGTATTTATATTCGCATTTAAACTGAAATAAATGAAATGAAATGAAATGAAATGACGTCACTGAAAGTGAAAAAGACTGGATTGAAATTGGATGATGAAATCATAGCGTCGTTGATGTTGGCTGGTTTGCCAAATGAATTCACCCCATTAGTCATGGCGTATGAAAATTCATCGGAGAAACTTGCAACTGAAGGGGTGAAGACACTCTTATTGCAAGAGACAAGATTCGATTCTAACGACGAGAATGGTGAAGCGTTTTTTTCTAAGGCAACGAAAAAAGGAACGAACAACTTCAGATGCCATTTCTGTGGAGAGGTCGGCCATTTTGCAAAAAGCTGTCCGGACAAAATTGCTTCAAAACCAAAGGTCGTAGATACTAATGAGAGGGCTGGTCATTTTGCTGCCCGAAGGGGTGATGCGCTTTAACAGTGAATTGGTTGTTATTAAGCAGAAATTTTTTGATATTTTTTGTAGTGAATTGGTTACAATTATTGCTACAGTAAAATTGCAGTGAACTGGTTGCGATTTGTTTGAATAGGGGAAATTGCAGTGAATTGGTTGCATTTTGTTTCATTTTTCTTGTTTAAATTTTTTTGCGATGTTAACAAATAGTGGGGCTGTTGAAATAAATTTGTCAACATTGCATTTATCGTTAGCGCAACTGACCATTTGTCTGTTCACCGTGGCTAATCATGATTAGTCTTGTACCGATCATCGTAGGGTACGTTTGTCAATAAATCTTTCTACAATTTGTTAACCAAGTCCTGGTGTTTTATTCAGCCGAAGCTACATAGTTCAACAATAGTAATCCATAAGTAGTCAATTTCTATTTTCAAAAGATGTACGAAGTAGTCGCTATTAGTAATTCAGCCAACTACTGAACCTTTTATTTATAACTGAATAGTAACATCGTGCTAATCTAAGTAAATTAGTAGAAAAATTTAGACGTAAATATTTGTATTTGAGAGATAAAAAATTGTTGCACGCGAGATTGAAAGGAAATTATCTGTGTTTCGCAATTCATAATCACACTAATCGTAATCGTAATTTTGCCATAAATTGAATTTCGTAATAAATTATCGTGATGATAATGCAAAAATTTCCACTTTATTTCAGTCGTTTTCTGTAGACCAGTTCAATTCGTAATTACTACCGAAAATGCCACTAAAATGGGGAATAGCTTCTGCGGGAAAAATCTCCCACGATTTCGTTAATGCTGTAGGCACCCTTTCCGACAACGACCACAACGTAGTTGCTGTTGGCGCTCGTGACCTAAATCGAGCCAGAGAATTCGCTGAACTGCATAACATCGACAAATACTACAGCAGCTACGAGGAGCTGGCTAACGATTCGAATGTCGACGTTGTGTATATTGGCGTTTTGAATCCGCAACATTATTCAGTGGCTATGCTGATGTTAGAAAATGGCAAGCATGTACTCTGCGAAAAACCCCTGTGCATGAACGAGAAGGAGGTGAAGAAATTGGTTGCGTATGCGGAACGGAAAAAGTTGTTTCTAATGGAGGCAATTTGGTCCAGATTCTTCCCGTCATATCAGTACTTGCGAAAGCAAATCAACAACGGGATGTTGGGTGAAATTCAAGAAGTTCACTGTTCGTTTGGATTTCCTTTGGATGACGTTGATCGTTTAGCGTAAGTTAAATAATTTTGTTCGTTTCGTCGATTTAATTTGAAATCTAAGCTAAGGTCATTTATTAATATGTGGTGTGTAGTGTCGATGATCCAATACACTTTGTTCATTGTAGCGACTGGAACTCTTTTTTTTTAAATCAAATATTTCAGCAAAAAGGAGCTCGGTGGCGGGACGATTTTGGATTTGGGCGTTTACACTATTCAAGTGAGTTACAATTAATTTATCGTGCGTTCAATTCCCATTAAATGTTCCATTGGAATAGATTTGCCAATGGGTTTTCCAACAACCGCCGAAAAAGATAGAAGCTACTGGCACACTTAATTCTGATGGGGTCGACATGACCATGAAAGCAACATTGACCTATTCGGACAATTCTTTTGCTTCAATCGAAACGAGCGCAACAACCAAATTGGTTAATGAGGCTGTAATTAAGGGAACCAAAGGCACTATAACTGTAAGTGATTCGCCATTATGGTCGTTTGAATACTCCAGTTGAGGAGAATGAAATACTTTCGTTTTTTGCAGCTACCAGACTTTTGGAGTCCCCCAATTCTCGTTGACATTGATGGTGTTATGGGAGCTAATCTCAACCATATAGAAAGTCTACAGTCAACTAATACAGATCTACTAATGAAACTCAGTAGATGTGTCTTCGGCCAAGGCCGGGAATATTATGATTTATTGACGCATTGTACATGGTATATATAGGCTGGATCACAGGCTACTTGATGCTTGACAATTCAATGGCAAACTGTGATCACCACAGATACTTCCCCCTTTGAAGAAATTTTGTTGGTCCAAGTCGATCGTCTGTGTCACGTGGATTTGGGACGAGATTTCACAGCAGGACCATAACTTGTGTTTGGATAGGGATTTGATGTGGTGGATTGGTTGGAGCCACGGATGTTCGGGTTTGAGTGATTTCTGAAGTCGCTTGCTTGTCGAGTTGTGTGTCCAAAACCATTTGAATGTTGGTAACCGGTGTATGACGTGAGGTACTTTGAAAATTTTGAATCTGTTTCATAGCGGTAGGATCCATAAGGTTACCTAATAGCTGTGAAAACAGTTGGTTTTTCGAAAGTTTTGTTACTTTGAAATTTTGTGTCTTGATTAGATTGGTGACAATCTAATAAGATTTGATTCGAGAATTCATTATATCGAATTTTGGATCTGTTTAAATTTGGGTTTAATTTTGAAACAGATTATCTCGAAAATGATTTTATTTCGGATGAAGATGAATTTTCTCCGATGTTGGAAGATTGGTTATGTTTCCAACTCTTTATTTAATTTCAAATTAATTCAGATTAAGAGATCGTACAACCTCATAATTTCGTGAAATGACATTGTCCACGGCTTTACCCGGAAAATGACAAGATGTCATTCATTTAACTGCTATTTTTACAGTTTTTAATGGGCGAAAAATGAAGTGTTGTTGTCTTAAGTCTGATAGACGGTGTTTGGTGCTTGTCTCATTCTACGTGGAATGTTATTTGAATATATGACAGCACGAAACATTCCGGAATAATTTTAATTTTTTTAAATTTTATTCCAATTGTTGTGGAGCTTTTTTACTGCCATTTAATTTGCAGGAATACGCACTGCACGAAATGTACTTATATTAGATGGTTATAGCTGTCTGTGGTAGCAGACTTTAGGCAGTATAATTGTCATGTACATTTCGACTGATATTATATATGTGACTCATTGAACGGTTGTATGTACGTTTGTACGATTCTACGGTCAATGAGTTTTAACCTATTGGCGCCGGTTTAGTGGTTTAATATCAGATTTTGTAATTTATGTCATTCGTGAACTTGAATTTGTTGTGTGTCAATTCAAGGGTGTTGAATTTATACACGATGACTTTTTATTCTTTACGTTCTATGATGGTAAGAACTTGTGAAACTAGTTTACATGGAAAAAGGATGTGTTATCGCACAATGGATAACTCATTGGATCAATTTTCATGTATCAAGTATTTTCGATTACAACTTTAAGAAACAAAAAGTTTCAATCCTCGACACGCTTCGGTTTTGCTTAAACGGTTCCGTCGTTTATGAGTTAATCACGAAAGATTATTCTCAAGACGGATAGGCGTAGAGCTTAATTTTCGAAACGCTGAGCCGGGTGATTGGACTAATTTAGAATTAGCGATTGTTGCAAATCGTTCTATAATTGTAATGAGGGAATACTTGATTCTTTGGTGTTTGTCAGAAGAATTTTTTGGATGTTTTTTTCCGAAAAATTGTTTTTAATTTTGAAGTGTTGAATTATTCTTTGAAACTTTTTTTAGAGTTTTGTACGAGAAACGAAAAGACCTTATCTTTTTCACAGTGATGCAACGCACCCATTTTGAGGTGGACATCCCAACCGCGTAATCGAGGTTGGTGGAAAGTGTCGTTGATAAGTTTCGATGTATCGTTTTTCGTGAATAATTCTCAGGAAATGGTTTCCTCTGATCAAACTATTTAGTTTCACTAAACGTTGATTTGTAATTTTTATGAAATTGGTTGTTTAACCATATTTCTAGGCCAAAAAATTTTATTTTTGGTTGACTGTAGTTCTTGTAACTAGATGTTATAGTTACGGTAGTTTGTCGACAACATTTTAGCCAAAATATTTGTGCTAAAACTAAGTCTTAAATCTAAATTTACTTTTTGAGCTTAACTAGTGGATTAACCTAGTTTTTATGCTTAAAAGTACAATTTGTTACTAAATTTTGAATTGGTTTTCATAATTGAAAAACACAATTTTAGGATGTTGTCGACCGAAGTATAGATGTATTATTTCGTGATATTTTAAATTTAATTGACGACTGTGGTGCTCGTGGGCACTTTTTTATTTGTTATTGGTACATTCCACTGAACGTTTATTACGAACAGTGCAAATTGGATCCACAATTTCTTAGAATTGTGCCAATTTGGTCTTTCATAAGAAGATTTCAGTGCTATTGTTAGCTGAAATTTCTTTTAATTTTGTTCAGAGGTTTTTTAACGTGAACTTTTGTTGGGGTCACCAATTATATGGGAGCTAATCTCAACCATATAGAAAGTCTACAGTCAACTAATACAGATCTACTAATGAAACTCAGTAGATGTGTCTTCGGCCAAGGCCGGGAATATTATGATTTATTGACGCATTGTACATGGTATATATAGGCTGGATCACAGGCTACTTGATGCTTGACAATTCAATGGCAAACTGTAATCACCACAGTGTAAAGAAGACGTGGCCTTTGCCGGAAGGAAAACATAAATACAATTTTGTGAACAGCAGTGGCTTGCGATATGAGGCAGAGGAAGTGCGACAATGCATCCAGAATGGATTGATTCAGAGTTCAATTGTGTCGCATAACGAAAGTTTAATTATTGCCAATATTGAAGATGAAATTCGCAAACAGATCGGAGTCGTGTATTCGGCCGATGCATAAAAAAAAATTGAAAATATGTTAATTTTTTGTTCGTGTCATGACATGTTGACAACGTCAATATATTTTTGTAAGTGAGAACTTAGCATTGTCTGTGGATTTTTTTTAACGGTGCAATTTTCGAAAACCAAACACACCCGCCCTGAACAAAAATAAAGTTTTACCGAAAATGCACCCAAAAATTGATCGCTGTTCTGAATAGAAGGATCCTAGAGGAGTTCAAAACGATGGTCCGTTAAGCTGGACCAGATGCTTCCCCAGCCCATACAATTTTTTCCTTAGTTGTATGGGTGTGAGGAAGCATCTGAACTCCTCTAGGGTCCCTCTATTTAGAACAGCAATCAATTTTTGGGTGCATTTTCGGTAAAACTTTATTTTTGTTCAGGGCGGGTGTGCAAAATTAAGTTGCCTAAACACAACGCGATGAACGCAAAGCAAATCAATTGACGTACTCGAATTTTGGACGACCTATACCAAAATTACGGAATCGATTTCGAACCCATACTGCACCTAACTTACCGCTGAAGAAATAGATAATTTCAATGATGCTGACCATAGTTGCGCCCAGTGATAAACAGCCCACCGATCCAAGGGTCGCTTTAAAGGAATTCGTAAAAATATTTGAAATTATTCACTCTTATCGTTCTGGTAGCTTTGCTTAGTTTGACAAACAAGTGGCAAGGTAAAGATTTGCTCAGCTTTCATGGGCTAGTACATCTATTGGATGGAATAGGTTCGATATAATTGATTTCCGCTGAAAAATTGGTATTTCGCAGCGTTCACTGAACGAAAAGTTTACGAAAGTCGGTAGATTCACGCACCGTCTAAGATCACACTTACTCACGTCGTGTGTCAGAGATTTTAGAAGTTTGCAGACACTTTGGATTTTAAGAGGATTCCGCATGCAGGAGCTGCACGTAAAGCCTATGGTTTCTGGAGCTATAATTTGTATCATCCAATGCATACCTAATAGTTCATACCAAACATAGCTAGCCGTTTGTTCGTATTCCGTGACTCTATCTGTACCGAAGTTGACGTACACTATGCTGTGGTCGGTAATGTCGGTACAATTTCTGAAAGAGAATTGAAATTGATCAAAATGTTAAGTTGTGCAGAGAATGGTCGAACACTAACGTGAATTCCAAATAGAGAGATCGGTCTTTGGCTTCGTGTGGATCAAAATTCGAATTCGATGTGTGCACCACGTGCTTTGGATAAGATGAAGCAATCATTCACTCTACATACACGACAGAACAATAACATGAAATTTACCTGTAAGCGATTGCATTTCGGTAAACATGCCGGACAATGGCCATCGTTTGCGGTATGCGACTCAAAATTGATCCAAACGATGCGCCAGTGAGTTAGGCATGCTAGGTCCTTGAACGTACAGGAAGACGAATTGAATAGATTTGTAAATTGTGGTGGAGTGCAGCCACACGTTTCAATAATATTGGAAATACGACAGGTTAACAGACATTCGCTTAAACTGTAGAAGCTGGAACGGAAATAAAGTAACGATCGTTATGAAATAGAGGACTGGAATTTTATCCCTCACTTGGCGAACACCAAATTTATTTCGTCGTTGAAAACACAGTTCCTAGAACTGATCTCAAATGTTTTCATCGATCTCGAACCTCGGATCAAGGTGGGATTTAACGACAGATACACTTCTTGTTGTGGTGAAATGATTTTCTCTCTGACCGCTCCGCTTAACTGATCCGGAAAATCGTTTGCGTCGAATATCAATACAACTGTTCCGATGAATGCATTCATGGTGAACACATAGTCCTGTAACTGATTATCAACCAAAAATGTCAATCCGAAATTGGATCCGTGACTGTTCACTCGTTCCGGGGCTTTGAAAGTTGGAATGGTATGGTTGAAATTGTGTTGATTTCTTCAAGAAGAAAAACGTTACTGCGCCGAGATAAAAATTCGAGAAGTGATAGTCTTACTTCAGGATAGAAGAAATCGGTCGTCGGTAGTTAAAAGTGCAGCAAGGGCCCATAAATGTCTTACGGGTAGTAAATATTTTTGAGCATTCAACGTGATGTCCTTGCCACTTACAAGCTTTAAGAATATCACTACATTTTGGAGCCAACTGAAACAGTTGTAAAGAACATACAATTGAGGACTTCAACGACGGTTGCACCGATTTACCAGCAACATTATTTCATAAACTGAGTAACTCCCTCCATACACATTATTCATCACAGCATGAATTTCTTCCATTTTACTTAAGTCATCGTCACTGGACTCCATCGTGTACATTTGACCTATTGTCAATAAATTTTCGAAAACCTCGTTAATAGTCCGACCAATATTTTGGCTTTGATTTTGTGTAGCGTTTAGACTGCTCGAACGAAAAGAATTCGGTGGTAACTACTGAGAATCTGTGACATGTTACATACGGCTATCATCTCCTATCACTGATTGTCGTCAGTGAAAGGTTAAAACTCACATAAAACTTGAATACTCCACCAATGCTTGTCGGCTGATTCGATTAGCATTGCATACACTAACCGCTGGAAAATTGAGTTCTAAAATCGGGGTCTTTATTGGTGACTCACTGGTAACTGTGGGTGATTCCAAGAATGTAACGTATGAACTGATCACGAGGTAAATTGTTATAGCAATTCCAAAAGCAGTAATTACAATCCACAGCAATCTTTCGTACAACGGTCTATCCGTTTGCACGATCAAACTATATCCCTGTACCTTAGACCAACTCAAGTATTCGAACACCATTTGACGAAAAGATAGTGGAGACTTATCATTCCGTTTCTTCGAATGTTTCCGATATTCCATTTTTGTTTATACTGAAGCTTACCAGTCGTGTGAACTTTGTCTGCGTATTTTAGCTTTTTGAAGGCTTTATATGCTAACGCAGAGAACGTCTCCCATATCTGTGAACCATCAATCATTTATGAAGTAATTGCAGTGATTTCAAGATAATAATGACTCTTGTAGCAGTAAATCTCTCTCCATACCCACCTAAAACGCGGACTGAATAATTACGAGCCGAGAAATTAAAAAGGAATTAACGAAAATCAAGTTGATTCGTAAAATGAATTTTTATTCGGAATTCATTTTAACGGTAGCTTGAAATTGACAAAACACAAATAATTTATGGCTTTACGTCCTCTTCATCATCGAATTCACCCTCATCTTCTGCATCAGCATTAGCATCTTGATATTGCTGATATTCCGAAATTAAATCGCTCATATTGCTTTCAGCCTCCGTGAATTCCATTTCATCCATTCCCTCGCCCGTGTACCAATGCAAAAACGCCTTTCGGCGAAACATTGCCGTAAATTGCTCCGAAATACGTTTGAACAACTCCTGAATTGCCGTCGAATTCCCAATGAATGTACCCGACATTTTCAATCCGCGTGGAGGAATATCGCAAACGGCCGTTTTACAGTTATTCGGAATCCATTCGACGAAGTACCCAGAATTTTTGTTTTGAACTACGGAGACAATGTTTGTGGTGCGAGAGATTGCTGGGTCAAATTATTTCTAACTTACTATTGAGCATCTGTTCGTCCACTTCTTTCATGGACATTCTGCCCCGGAAGATTGCCGCCACAGTTAGATATTTACCATGGCGTGGATCGCACGCAGCCATCATGTTCTTTGCATCAAACATTTGTTGAGTCAACTCTGAAATCGAAAAATTTGATGATTTCTTAGAATCTGCTAGCGAGTAGCGACTATAACCGAAGTTAGATACCTGGAACAGTTAGAGCGCGATACTGCTGAGATCCACGCGATGTAAGTGGCGCAAAACCGCAGATGAAGAAATGAAGACGTGGAAATGGAACCATATTTACGGCCAACTTCCGTAAATCAGCATTCAGTTGACCGGGGAAACGGAGACAGGTGGTCACACCAGACATCGTCATCTATAAACCATTTGATTTGTAGATTATACCCGAATAAAGCTATGCGGCACCAGAACGTACCGATACCAAATGATTGAGGTCACCATATGTTGGCGTCGTAAGCTTCAACGTACGGAAGCAGATGTCGTACAGGGCCTCGTTATCGATACAAAACGTTTCATCCGTGTTCTCTACTAATTGATGCACAGACAATGTTGCGTTATAAGGTTCGACAACCGTATCGGATACTTTTGGTGATGGTACAACAGAAAACGTGTTCATAATTCTGTCTGGGTATTCTTCACGGATTTTTGAGATGAGCAACGTACCCTGAGTTTGAGAAAGTCAGTAACGACTGTGTATAAAATTGTACAAAGAAGGTTTCATTTACCATGCCCGATCCAGTGCCTCCACCGAGTGAATGCGTTAATTGAAATCCTTGCAGACAATCGCATCCTTCGGCTTCTTTACGTACGATATCCAATACAGAGTCGACCAGCTCTGCGCCTTCGGTATAGTGTCCTTTGGCCCAATTATTTCCGGCACCAGACTGGCCGAATACAAAATTGTCAGGACGAAAGATTTGACCGAATGGTCCCGATCGAACGGAATCCATTGTTCCAGGTTCCAAATCGACCAAAACGGCACGTGGAACATACTGAAATTTTTACAATTTTCTTTCTCGTTCACATTCCGTAAGCGCAACCACAAACCTTTCCCCCAGATGCTTCGTTATAGTAAACGTTAATGCGCTCCAGCTGCAAATCACTGTCTCCTCCATACGTCCCAGTTGCATCAATGGAATGTTCGTCGGAAATTACCTCCCAAAATTTTGATCCAATTTGATTGCCACACTGGCCAGCTTGAATATGAACGATCTCACGCATTTTCTATTTTATTTTTCCACTCTTTATGTCTGGGATAACGAAATAATTGAGCTTATGACCAACCCGTTCAATGAATTTGCAACTTATGAAAATGGAAACTATTTCTTTTCTGCAGCACTTACTACGATCGGAAAATGTTTGTTATAGAAATTCAGCATTCTTTAATTGTGCTGCAAATTTTGAGGAGTTTCATCGAGTTATTGATGTATACGATTTCTTCAGTGTTAGTAGCACTTTTCTATGACCACAATCATTTCACTATTAAGCTCACTTACAGTTGAAGGTACTATAAAATATTTAGCTTATGTATGGTTGTATGTACAACACCCCACATGACCATACCCACCGTCACAGATAGAAATGGACCTTCTCCAAATAACGTATTTTCGAGCGACCTCATCAAAATTGTATTTGTTATAGTTTTATCTAGATGATAAATAGTAAAACTAACATGATATGATAGAGCCAGAAGACGTACGTGCCCTAGATTTTTTTTGAAAATAGTAAATTGTGCTCAAAATTGTTTTTCTGATTTGTTCTTGTTTCTCTGACTCCCATATATTTAAAAAAAAACAAATGCATTTCCCACATATTGGGATATACTACATGGAAGTAATGTATCGAGAAATGCCAATCTTTACAATTCATGTGTTTTGGTGAGAGATAATGCATACAATAGTAAGATCCATTATCGGAAAGCTAAAAAAAAACAATTTTGAGCTCAATTTATTATTTTCAAAAAATTTATGAAGTGAAATCTAAGAATTTTGGTTCGTTTCTTCAGTTTGTTATCTACAAAAAAAATCTAGAACACGTCTTCTGGCTCTATCATGTTAGTTTTACTATTTATAATCTAGATAAAACTATAAAAAATACAATTTCGATGAAGTCGCTCGAAAATACGTTATTTGGAGAGTTCGACAATTTTCACAAAATTTGATGGGTTGTGAAAATTTAGCTCCATTTCCATCTGTGACGGTGGTTATGGTCGTGTGGGGAGTCAATGAATAGGGCGTGAAGTAAACTACAAAACTCCAGGTTAGAGCTTCCTGCTACTTGCTTCACTAGCCACCCAGAGCGATTCTAAAATTTCAGTTTTTTCGAGGTTTTTCATCGGCATTTGTTGGTAGACAACATTCCCCCCATCGACCTTCATAAACGAACACAATTTGACTTTATTCACATCTCGCATGTTGCAGCGCAGCTATAAATAATAAACTATTTTCGTGACAACTCCGGAAATTTTTTTCTAAGAGCCATGTCAGCCCATCAAAAAATTTTCGCGAAAAAAAAAATCCCAGAATGGAACGGCGATTCGTTTGAGCTATAGCTCAACATAATACTTCCTTATGAACCGTGTAGACACAGAACCTCTATCTTAACGTTAGTGTAATTTCAGAGGGGTTCTTTTGAAAAACAGCCTATCGAAATCGGACGCATTTTCCAGTGGAATTTTTTATATGTACCTAGAAAGAACTTCGATCCTAGAAGAAGCCAAAACCACTTTCAAAAGCTTCTCACCTTTCTCTAAGCTTTCTTCTAAGCTTGTGTGGTGAGTCCCTCTCAATAAGTAAGATAAGCTTTGGATAAGCTTTGGATAAGTTCATTTTGTCGATTTTATGATCATTGCCGTCATAAGCGGACACTGTACGATTTTTGGCCTCCTAATTTTGTAAACAATAGGTGTGATAGTGCTAGAGAGCTGCCTTTGATACATCCATTCAGACGCAACGAAGCTTTTATAACTTTTTACAACCACCAAATATATTGCAGGTATGGTCTTAATATATAAAGCATTCAAATTGTATTTAAAATGACTGGTGACGCGCCGCTACATTTCTATTTGATCATTTGATGAAAACGGCGCCATGTAGTAGTAACAATACTTTTTCTTAGAGAAATGGGGGCGACACCGGTAATTTTAGATACAAATTTAATTTTGACTCATTTTTGTATGATACCTCGGTAGACCAGAGAAGCAACAATTTTTTTTCAGTACTTCATTATTTCCGCTCTGTTTTCTGGTGATATAAACTCCACTCTGGTAAAATATCCATGAAATGACATAGCAGTGAAGTTGGTTTACAAAAAGTTAGAGCGCTGACATTAGTAATTTTGTGACAAAATGTACCAGAAACGTAATAGAATTATACGAAAATCCAAACAACATTTCCCTGTTACCTCCTAATATTATGTTCACTGTTTCCAACAACGAGTACCGTCGAAAAATTCCATCGATACTTCGTCGTTAGTCAATGACTAATAGTCATGCACTTTCAGAAAATGTGGGGAATCCGACTCATTGAAAAAATAAATGAAATGCAAACGCAAATTAGGTATTTTTACTGTAAATATTTTCTTTTTTTATTCGACAACCTTTTGCACTATTAATCGTTACTATAAATAGATCAAATATAATTTAACGACACTTATTTTTTGTATTCTTGAAATAAATAAAATTATCCTAAACAACAATAATAATTGCGAAACGTTATGGTAATCTATTCATAAATGCATTCATTTTAAGTAAATTAAACCGACGAGACGGCAAAATGTTTCCAATGTGGAAAAGTAATTTTTTTTCAATTCTAATTTCTCTATTTCGAAGTAAAAATTTATATCTGAGTGTTCGACGCATTATTTGTTTACCTCTACGCTTAAGTTAAGTTAATTTTATTAATATTAATTTTTCATTTTATTAAAAATTAAATTAAGTGCAGTGTCCTTTGTTGTTAATGATTCGTTCTACTTAGTTTATTCGTATACATCTATGTAGGTATCGTTTTAACGCAACAGAAGAAAATTGAATAAAAATAACTAAATTTTCAGTCTGTTACTCCCGGCCACAAAAAATTTCAACTTTGACTAAATTCTCGTTTTCATTTCCTATTTTATTCAAACTCTGTTTAGTATAATTTGAAGGCAAAAAATTACACGAATTGGAAATGTACACTTTATTGATCCGATATGATTTAAAAATCCGATTTTTTTTCTCTCTAGTGTTAGAAGCACATATCTATCTACACAAAGCATAAAATGAATAATTCATCTAACAAAACGAAAAATAAAGTATCAACAAAAGCAAAGACATTTCCATAAATAAACAGAGAATTAATGAAGAACATGAAGAAAAAAAATAGAGGAATTTCAATTGCATTATAGCCACACGTTTTTTTCTTCCTTAAAAATTCGATTCGACAGCCCTGCATTTTAAAATAACAAATTTCGATTCAACGAACTAAATTATTGAAAGCAAAAAAAATAAGCTTCAGCCAACAACCAGCAATTTAGTTAGTTTTGCCTTCTGTGTATTTATAAGCTCCTTTGTATGACTGCACGTTATGCTAGAATGTTTGTCTTCTTTAATTTATTTGGTATGTTAGATAAGAACAAATTGTTGACTTTCAACCGTCATTCCTTCGTATGAAAACTGTTAAAATTCTAGTCAACATCACAAGAAAAATTTAAATTAAAAGAACAATAAAGCGAACATTGAATCGGTTAAGTCATAAATGAGGAAGTGGCTATATATTGTGCATCTCTCACTCTTGCTGGTAAATTTACGTTAATGTGAAGAATTCTCTTACATCAACTAACTTATATAACAAAAAAAAAATTCTTGCAAATAATCAGTCTCTTTTCTTAAATAAAACAAAACAATCGTACCATTCAGTACCGTATATCGTCATCGTGTATCGCCCACACTCTCATCGTGAATTATATTTCGATGGAGTCACTTTGGTTTGGTCCGCATAAATACCCTCAAATACTTTGATAAGTTCATCGATGCCGTGCAGTAAACCTTCTTCACAATTGCCCGGCACCCAATGTCGCCGATGATCCACTTTAATGCCACTCGGCAGTCGCCTTGCTTTTGCAAAATCAATCAGCCAAGCGCCGACGCGTTCTTCATCGAACACAATGAATACACTGCTGCCGACCACCTCGTGTGTTTGAAAGAATTCCGATTTTTCAATGAGCTGCCGCATAGACTTAAGTCGTTTAATCAGCTCTTTCGTCACAGCCTTGCGACCATTTAGGAAATTTGATATTGTCGCTTCAATGTCACCGGCATTTTTGCATGTCTTCAAATTGGTGATCGGTTCGGCACCCTTCATTTTCAGCGCTTCAATCCGGAACCCTTTGCATTCGGACGATGATATCTGTTCGCGGAACAACATGTACCGTAGCTTTGTGATCGCTTGCAGTTCATGTTCGTCGGATGTAGGTGCTTGACTGTTTACGGCTACCATTTTTTTGTACAGATCAGGTCGAAGTGTTTCATTTGTGACTTCGGATTCGAGGAACGTTCGTCGGCCCATTTTAATGTCCATCACAGCTGGATCTTTGAATCCGTGCAAAAGATCCTGTAGCAAAAGGTACGTTTCGCCGTTGTGCTCATAAATGCCCTTGAATCGTGGAACTAATTTCGTGGCATGTGGATCTTTACTGATCTCGAGATAAGCGATTGCCTCCGAGTCCGTTGAGCAGGATATTCTCTTTCTCACTGTGCCATGTTCTGCTGGTGCAATGCTGGAAATTGGAAAGAAAAAAGGAAATTAACATCGTTTTCGATAACAAATTGGAATTAATGCTAATGATGATAAGAGTCTCGACTTTTTATCGATCGAAATTTTAATGTAAATACTTTGTACGATTCGGCTAAAAAATTCCCTCACATGATCGATAACCTTAACAGGTTGAGGCAGTAACTCGTGCGAGTGTATCAAGACAAATTGCTTATCTATTATGAAACCGATAACACTTTTATTAGCTCAACCAAAAATAAAGTCAGTCAGTCATTTAATTATAATTTACAAAGTTAAAATAGGAAAAAAAATTGTTAAGGTACATTGTTGTCTCGCTGATTGCTGAATATATACACGTTCTAGATGTCTGTTCCATGAATAAATAAAGAACCAAACTAGTTACAACCAATTCATATCTCAATTTATCAGAAACGAAACAGATCAATTGCGACTCATTACGTTCGCTTTGTGTATACACTAATTACACGGCATAAGTATACACACATCACCATTCATTGGTAATTTGTAAAATAATATGGAGAGTGTCTCGATCAACCAGAAAGACGATCAATCACTTCTTTTTCCGTAACAGCTCTTCAGCTCAAAGTAATTTTGTCGAAATTATTTTAGAGAAATTAAGGTCAACATTTTTCTTTAAATTATGCGACAATTATACGTTCGTTCATATTGGTGAATGTAGTACGCATAGTTATTGAATGATGGATGGAACAATCGTTGTTGATTGAGGCATATAATTCTATCAATCCATCAAAATGCAAAGCAAATATGGTATATGGGACGAGCAAACTATATACCAATGTTATAGAATGTGATGCTGGTATATGGGACGATATATGCCAATTTTATATAGAATGTGATGCGTTACCAAATCAATTCATCAAGTGAAGCTGATTAATGGAAACATTAAAAAAAGAAAATGAATTTAATTTTAATTCAGCACAAAATCAAGAAACACTGAGTAATAAAAATGATTAAACGAACAGCCATCAGCGATGGTTTCGTAGTCGTTTCCTTGTTTCGTAGAAATTATGTCATATTACATCGAAAAATAAACGCGCGTAAAATGATATCACTAGTGAATCAGTAAATATGTGTTCAACGTGACACTGAACATGACGTCAATTTCATAGTGAGACGTATTTTACAACTGAAAGTTTCACGACCATAAAATCAACCAACCGACGACGTGTAAAAGTACATGCAACAATTTATATGGTAACGAGGTGTAATACCCATCTACCGGCAGAGCTGGCAAATTAGACATACCGATTTAATTCCCATATAATTCATACCATTCAATTGTAACGCTTAAAAGTGAACTTTTTTCTAAAAAAAAAAAAATTTTACTTTGTAATTCCGTAGTCAATGATTATTTATTGAAATTTTTCACTCAAAGTTAATATTATTTTAATCTCCGTGCGTCATATGAATAATTTTTTTTTTGTGAAACGATGACTGCTAAACAATGAATATTGTGTGTATTTGTGTAAACTTAAAAAATGTAAAGTGTTTGTCAATCGGTATAATTGAATTTGCATTTTATTCAGTTTATGTTCAGTCGTTCCAGATTTGGCAAAAGCGATTTTTTGTTTGTTTCGCAGACGTATATAGGTTGGATGGTTTTGTGCAAAATCGAATGTTTTACATGAATTAGCTTTACCAGGAGAATTAAGTGCGCAGTAGATTCATCTGTTAACGATAGCGACGACAAAAATTAGGAATAAACATCAATGCCGTTTTTATATAGGAAAATGTATGAAGTAATAGATTTTGATATAATAAGTTAATCTTTTCCTAGATCAAACGAAGTGACAGACTCAACAAACTAGTTATAGTTAACGACTCAATTTTGTTTGTTGGTAACATTTAAAAGATTGACCTGTGAACTGCATGTAGGTAAAACTAGACCGATACTTATTCTTTACGCTACATATTTCTACAAAAAGGTCGAATGACTAATTTCAAGCCAACAACTGTACAAACAAAATTAGATTCAACTCGATCACACATTTTTGCATTAATTTCGCTTCAATTTTAACTATTATTGAATGTATAAAAATTGTCCTATATTTCTCATCCGTGATAGTATAGAACCATTTTCATTCGAAAGTCTGATTCTTCATCGAATTGAAGTTAATTTTTAAAAGATACCAGCTATCATCATATTCAATCATCGTTCAGAGCCAATAATTTGAGCATTTCATTTAAAAAATGTTCTTTTAATCAAAATTAATTGAAATGAATGAATAATCGTGATGATCACGTTGGATGCGAATGGATTTACAGTACCAGACTAGTACACCATAAATACATTGACCTGATGCTTATAAATATTGTGAACTTTTTCTGTTACAAAACTTCCGTTACACTTTACAGTTTTAGCTCGTTTCACGAAATATAATTAATTTAATTGCATGTTCTCTATCAATTTTATTAATGGCTTTATCAATTGGTAAACGTAGTTACACAGAGATCCTCGAATTTGATAAGATAATATGCTTTTTCGTGATGATAGAAGTGACACAAAAAACACTTCTAGATTACACGTTGGGAAAGGTATTTTTTTTTCTTACACGAGAACAATGACTGTCTAAAACAATAGTCATATCGCACCAAAAAAATAAATCGAATTTTTGCTCCAGTCATTTTTGTTAGAATATACCTCTTCTCTATATATTGATTGCGATCTAATTGAAATAAATTAAAACGATTGACGTACAACAAGAGACGTTAAAAATATCAACAAATAGCTCTACGTCAAGGACAAAAGACGGTGCGGTGTACTCACTCCACTCTGTGCAATTTTCATGAGAAAGAAAATGTTACATTTTTATATTGAGTGTAGGTTATAATTTAGGCGTTCGTCGGTTTTTTTTTCTCGAGCAATAATTTAATTTGGGCTAACACAACGAATAAAATTATGAAAAGAACAAAAAATGTTGATATACACGTGGTGTCGATTAAAAATGGTTTGCGTAATAAATTGCACAATAATTATGGACCGTACGTTGACCTTTTCTGTATTGTAATTTCCTTAATTAAGTTCTCAGCAGTAAAACAAATTGTTGCTCAATTGGTCGTACAATTAAAAGTACATTCTCGCGTCCACTCGATGGTCATGAATGGAACGAATGATTGGTGGTGTAAAATCCATACACATTATACATTATGTATACGCACAGACATCATTGTGCAAAAAGGTCATGGAGGGATCGTAGACTGATGCGTATAAAATGCGCTTCAACTTTGATAACTTTGAAAACCCAAATAAACCATTAATTATAATCACATCGCAACGGACAGATATTTACATAAAATGTTTACACAATTTACGTACTGTAAATGGATTGATAACGAAAATGTCTATAAACGAAACTGGTGCTGCAAATTTCATCATCATAATTCGTGTTAATGTGAAGTTATAAATATATACGAAGATGATAAGGAAGAAGGGACATTCGAATTGATAAAAAATTATTATTTATTTTTACCTTTCTGGATGACCAGCCAGTTGTAACCATCCGGGCGGAGGTATCGATGAACAACTACTTTGTTGTTGTTGAAGGAGTAATGGACTTGCTGGCGCACTAAGTTCCAGAGCATTCTGAAAATAGAAAAGGGAAGACAATGAGTTTATGTTACGTATAAGCAACAACCGCTTTTGATTGGCATAATAGTCACCAGACACCATTAACCGCATAAATAAATCAAAGTGTGGATAATTTACATAAATCGACCTCGATAAATTAACTTTCAGTCAAAACACAATCAAACGAATTAATACGAATGGATCACAACATGTCGAAAACGGATTCCGTTGATTTTAATTTGTCTAGATGTTCTCATGTTTCATTCATCGATAGAAGTCGTATTACGTTGAAAAATTTTCTATTTTCGTACATTTTGCATTATCAGTGCGCGGTGTTTCTGTAGATTTTAAAACACTGTAGACCGATAACTCCTGTCTAGATTCTAAAAATAACACCAGAACATGTTTTCCGTGTACTAAACGGACGATCATATCGATTCTACATTTCGATTAATACAAATCGACAAAAATTTTTAATTTGATTTTTTTTGTTCTCTGTCTCTTTTTTTGTAGCAATTAGGTGTGTTCTCGCTACACAAAAAAAAAATGTTTCATTTCTCTATATAAACATCAAGTCGATGGATTGAAGCTGTCGTCAATAATGATTTAAACATGGCAAAGATTTGTCTCAACAGTCTAACATGTGTCAACGTTTGTAAGTGTTGTTACAAGGTGAAATTCAAAGAGCTTCCGCTTTCAATTCGACAGATTTATGTTAATTATTTATTCGTATGACAGACAAGAAGTATAACGTCCAGTGTGGGAAAGTTGGACTATTGTATGATTAATTATGATTGGGAGATGGGAACTGAAAGTGGCGCAACTGTAAACTAGATTTTTAATATTGAACTAGCACAATAGGTCATTGAATTGTAAAAATGCAGAGCGTTACCAAATTTGTGTAACTATAATCTATATAATACAACCCACTGTTGGTATGATCTTAAACATTTGAATAAAATGCTACAATTAGTAAAAGCAATGAACCGTTGACTTAAATCTCTCAAATAAGAATAGGTCTCCAAAAAATAAAAATAAACCACGAGGTACATGTCCTACAACCTGCCATTGTCGGCAAGTAAATTCAAGTGTAATGACCATTGATGTTAATTTTTCTCTGTATGTATTCTGGTAAATATTTTTTATTTTTACTTAATGAGCATATAAGGTCAGTAGAAGAAATTGCTGTATTCCCAGGTGGAACGCTCATTATGCCTCATGCTAATTTTTTGTTGTTCAATCATTCCATATTTATAACAACAATTTATATGATTTAAAAATTATAAGTTTTCATTTTAGTACTGAAGAACATACCGAATCCACCTTGAACAAACAAATGAACAAATAAAATAGTACAACAAGAATGTAAAATGTAAATGTGCAAGCATTTATATAGTATGTGATTAAAATTGTAAATAATGTCTGAAAAACGCGCGAAATATTTAAATAACATTTTGTTGACTGATGGCTTGGAAAGATCACCTTTTGTACAATTGATCATTAACGATTGTATTCGCGTTTTACTGCGCTTACGTCCCAATACAACTGGCTTTACTTCCTATTGAATTAGCTTATTACTGGTAATATAAGTAACTTCCGACGATATAAATTAATTATTTATTTTGTGAACGTCTTTTACGCTATACTTCTTCTTAAGTATTTTATCTACGCGTCTCACTATCTCCTTCCTCCTCTTCCCAATCAATCGAAATCAAATGTACTTAATATGTATAATTGCAATTCAAATTTACATTTTATTTTCCATTTTCAAAATCCGCATTGGTAATCCGAAACGTTTCTCTTTGTCAACAAAAAAATGTTAAATGTTTTTGTTGAATTTGTATTTATTTATTTTCTGAAAGCGACTGCTCGGACCGATGGTACGACAAACACAAAATCGCTGATCGGTTATTTCTATACAACAGACCACACGGAGGTCGTTAGTCAAACGATATGGTTGCTGTTAATGTGGTATTTTATCAAACATGTAGGGCTAGTTTGGTTACATTTTGTGTGACGTCAATGGTGACCTAGTGGAAATATACTTTCATGGTTTGTTGTTGTTGTCCGTTAAGCATAGTGGAAAAATTTTTGTTAGACAGTTTTTGTTGCACATAATGACTATTTATCCATCGGCAATGATTACAAAGTGCAATAGAAATTTGCGTAAATTCAGTTTGATATAATTGCGTCTACAAAGTATACAAAAATAGTGCAACAATTTCAGTGTCTGAAGCGAATTGTTTTTGTTAAAATAGCGAGAGGGTATAAAAGAATAATGTCTTGTCTGTTAAAACGCATTGTTTCACTGTTTGCTAAGCAAATATTTTGCTGTTGTTCCTCGCGCATCTTGTCACGTATGCCAAATTGTTATCTGTTTGGCTTAGAGAAAATTTATCTCGTTCATATATGTTCCAAAATATCAGTTCGATTCCGGAAACCTTTAATATGTAAACATGTTATTGGTAACCGTATATTAGAGATGAGTAACAACCACATAGATTCTACATTTTCTAGTGATCTGTTTAGATTGCATGATGCGTTTTCAAACTCTCTAGGGGATCGCATTGGTCACCTTACATTAAGTCCGGCAAAACAATACATGTATCGAAAAAAGCTATTTTGCAACAAGTGACGAAAGGTAGGACTTTCCGTTGCCTTTATTGCAAAAAAGGTTATATACAATTCGTTGATAAATGCTTTTTTAGGCACACGATGTGTATTGTCACTCGAGTGACAATCTACACATCTAGTGCCTAAAAAAGCATTTATCACTCGGTTGTACAAATAGCTATTACCGCACTAGTGACATAATGACATACAAAAAGTTTCCGTTTCGAAATCAAGGAACAAAACGATGTACGTGTTTTCTCCCATGTATGTAAGCATATCCTATCAATATGAACTACTTATAGTGACCTCAAATGGTATACTCGTTATAATGATACATTAATCTATTTTTCTGTTCAAAAAAATGGTTCACGTGTCGCAAAAATGATTAAATCGTCAGTTGAAAACTATCTTCTACTGCGTTTTATTCTACTAATTAATGTTGAACGATAATTTGATACGAATGAATAGTCACACTGTCAAATCAACGATACATTTTTGAGACGTTGCTGAGCATACCCTTACCATATTTTGCAATTAATTTTTACGTTGTTATTGAAAAGAAATAAATCAAACTTTCAACAATTCATCTATATATTTTTAAGTCGAGCACATATATTCAAGCTGAGTAACTTTATTTTCAAGAAAATTTTTACGAAAAATTGACGTCAATCAAAATTATAAAAAATATTTTTTTTTTCATCGTCGTGATCCAGCATTAGCCACATTTTATTTAATTGTTTGCCTTTCGATAGTTAAACGAGCTCCGGTAACATCAGTGTCTGTTTCTTACCGATTTATAGCAAAAAGGATTGAAGAAACAGTTCAATAAAATGAATTAGTCTAAAATAGACTAAACGCCACCGTAACAACGACTAGCAACAACAAATTTGGAAGCAAAAATTGTCACATGCCGAGTCATAAAAAAAGTGGGAAACACATGCCACCGAAAATTAGCTTAAGAATTTTCCAACAAAATTCGTAAGAAATGTGTGTACCATTTGCGTGTGCGAATTTTTATATTGTATTGTTATTTTACAGCGCGTTTCATTTCGTAGAAATATGTTGGAGATTGTCGTCAATAATAATGAGTTAATCATTTGTTTGGTTAATTTTATTGAAAATGTTTTTCTTTTCTGATATTTATTCCCGTCCAGGTATTTTATTTATTTATATATACACAACGATAAGACGTTATCAATGCCAATTCTCTGTAGGTATAGTGATAAAGGCAATATAGCCGTGCGATTAAGGTTTAGACAGAAGTTTACAATATAAATTTATGATACAAAAAACACTTTTTATTTAAGCATGAATAAGACGTGTGTTAGTGTTACTGGCTACACATATAGTAAATATTCGCGCATCGACCGAAGGTCAGTTACATTTGCTTAATTCCGTTGCGGAACTGCGGAACTAATGATGATAACATGATAAGAATGAAATATACTTACGATTGCGAAGAATTTCAACAGTGACATATTGTTTGGCATGTCCTGGGTGGTAAGATATTCCGGCATGTCATTGTTTCTGAATGTCTGAAATTAAAGAAAGAAAATAAAATTCAAATTCAAAGATCAACAACCTCTTTCAATTTTGTGTAATCTCGTTAGCCATCTGAATGATTTTTTTTTTCGGTTCGATTCGATTGGCAATAAAAAATAAAGAAATTAGAAAAACAACAACATCGCTCGTTCAGTTCATTCATTAATTGTATAAGTTAAAACAACCTCAATAAAAAGTTCACACTGGGTGTGCGATAATGAACATTTTTTTTGTGAAATAAATTGATATTTTTGACTTTTTTTATTGCCAAACGAACGTGTGTTATGAACTGATAACATGGAGCGGAACATGGAAGTGATAAAGTTTTATTTTCGCTTTTTTCATACAGTCAAATCGTATGATTTTTGACAAATTTCTCTCGTAATAAAAATATGATTTTATTTCATAAATGAACAAACTTATTTTCAGTTCATTTAAAAACAAACAATCGAAATTTCGAATGCACGAAAACTCACTAGGGAAACATTCGTTACATAAAAATATGGTCGTTTGTACCATAAAATTTCTTGCAGAAAGTCGTGTTCAGTTTCTTTGTTATTTCAATTCAATCGTATGATGTGAGTGTGTTAGAAAACGCAACATTTTATTTTTTTCAACACCGAAACACTGTGTGAATCTTTCTTTTTAAGAAAAAACATAAAATATGAACACTGAGCATACCTTCATTGTTTTTTAAGCACAAAAACTGGGCAGTAAGAATTATTTTGGAACAAAACAGATAAACGAAAACTGAAACTAAACTGCACAATTGAACCGAACGCTTCAATGTTACTACCACACAAAATCTTTTTCTCAAATCAAAACAAAGAGATTTGCGTTAGAAACACGAAACAACGTGAATTTGTGTCAACATTTGTTCCATACGTTATGAACTCGTCGACGAGAGATTCATTTATTTCCATAAAATTTTGTTTCACTTTAAAATTAGGCAACGAAACGAAAGATTTTACTGAACATCTGGAGTTGAAAAAGATGTCTCGAATATTCGATTTAGCAAAAGGGTATTTGTCGTAGGCAGGGTATACGTATTTTGTTACATGGAACATGCACTTCTTTGGAATCATGTGATGGAATTTGTGTTATCTTAAATGTGGCACCAGCGCCAAATTTTTTTATGTACATAATCAGATGCGAAAGATTTTTTTTCGCCCAGATGATGCAGCGAACGTAGTTTAGATTTTGGTTATACCAAATTACTGGTTACACTTTTTAAATTGGATTTATTTGCTAACAACAATGTTCATCATACATCCACAAACATCTTTAAGGAAAGGTCTAGTACTTTTTGTAGAAAGATGCAATCAATGGAGTGTTTCGTTTGAGCTATGTTACAATTGTATGTGATTGACGGTGTGAAATTTTATGTGACGACTACTTCCTATCACAATTTCAGCCATATCTTGCATCTTTTTCCCACGCGTATGTCACAATACCTAAGTACTTAATAATTCAAACGGGAGGATTTAAAATCTGTTAACTTTATTATTTTTCATACATTTTGCAAAATAAGAGATAGTTAATCTCAGATAGCCATCATAACAGTCTAGTAAGGGTCAAGGCGAAGGATATCATATCAATCCCCGTACTTAACAAAATTCACAAAAAATTAGAAAAAGAAAAAAGTTTGAATTAAGGTACTGCTTCCAGGGGTGGAATTACGGCTGCAGTAATAGAAAGACTCTTTTCTATATAGAAAAAAAAGCTTTTTCTACTTAAAATGATTCATTTTTAGAGGCAAAAAAAAATGACAGGCGAAAGGAGTAAAGGCATCTGTCCCCTTTAAAAACATGTTTTATTGAAGAAGATAATTTAGCAATTAAATAAAAAAATTTAATAAAATAAACTGCAATCGAGTATCTGATGTAGTGTACTCATGTAATAATAATAAAAAATACAAAACAGAAAAAAATATCAATGTCAGTGTCAGAAATAAAATCAGACAATCTGACTTAATAATAATTAATGAACTGAGCTTAATTAAAAGCGATATGAAGTTTTTTTTTTCCACATGGGGCTCACGCACTCACAAATCGATAATCAGTAGAGTTGTAAAAATTAATATTGATTTGTGAAATATCTGTTTTCTGTTTCTTTTGATGATTTTTTTTTTGTTATTATGTGTTGTACGAGTGATATTTTATTTTTAGAAAAAAAAAATGTTGTAAATTAACAACTCGCTAACATATATATCGACTGTGACTATAGCAACACTAACAAATAAATCATTTGTAATTTTGATTGTAAATATTTTTTACTATTGAGAACACACATATTTCTTGTCCTTGTGAATTACATTAAGTTTACGTTTTTGTTAAGTCTGCTACTTTAGAAGCTTAACAGTCAATATACCTGATTGTTGAATTGATTAATTTTTTTCCTCTAAATTATTCTACAGAACAAAAGATTTTGAGTTCAGTTATTATCGTTAGCGAACGTAAATCCATTCTGGTTCAGTTCAATATTTCTATCATTCTAATCCAAAATACTGCAAAAAAAAACTCTGAAAAAAATCTTTGTTCCATCAATAATTGCTGCTTTACACGGTCTGAAATACAGGTTATAGATTTGATTCAGTTAATGACGCATTATGTATAAAAAAGTGATTATCTCTATTGTAAAATTCATCCATCCGAACTATCGAAAAAAAAATGACTACGAAAACTGTTAGTTGAATGATATTGTCGAGGATATTAAATTACAAGAGACCAATACCTTCATTCAGATCTTAACGAGCCAGTTTCTGTGGGTCGAATCGATTTCTAATGAATCAAGTCTAGGCCATGTAGATTAATTTAGAATGTCTGCAGGACCGGACTGGCTATTTTTTAATTCAACGCAAACAAATATACCTATTAACTAGCTGTTTTAATCATCTGTTAAAGACAACGATGATAGAAATAAGCAATGAGTTAAACTCCGAGTTTGTCATCTCTTATACCAACCTAGAACTAATGAAGTAGTAGATTTTGTATCCAATAATGCTAATGTTTCCAGACATTCTAAGTTTTTCTTTAAAGAAAATTACAAAATTAGGCAAAGTTCGCAACGTCTGTTCGGAACTATTGGTGGATCTACCAACTCTATGATAACCATGTTAATATCATTTCCAAAACAGATTTAAAAGAGATGTTCAATCGGTTCAGCGACACTATGTCCTTCCCGCAATTCAATCATATTTGACCAGTGTAATTACCTCTTTTCCATTTTCAAAGACCAGCATTTTCCATAAAGTTTTTAATCCAACATTTTCAGCCGATGAGAATTTTAAACGTTCATTTGTCCAGGCCATTGAATGAGATATTACAGAAGTCATTATCCGATACGACGACGTTAATTAATTTCTCATCAAATATGCAGTTCGGTTTCTTTATTTTTCTTTTATACTTTTTTCGTTTGGCAGCAAATTCACAAAATTAATTTTCTTTGCATAAAATTTCACTTTAAAAAATTGTTTAATTTTTTCTTGCAATCACAATACAATATTTGCACATCCGCGTGGTATTCTACTCAGTTGTTGGTGGTTTGGTTATATTTTGTGTGTGTTAAAATCAGGTAGATGTCTGTATCTTTATATATTGAATATTTAATGGGCATCCGCACATTTATAGACGTTTCTTTTAATCACCGCAAAAAACGCGAAAACTTTTTAATTAATTTCAATGCTTAGCAAGACGATTCATTGACGATTTTTTAATCTTCCACTTTCATTGACAATTACTACTGACACTGTTGATTAAGTAGGTGTGAAACATACATCATAATAATAAACTAGGCCAAAGTGAAACGACAATTGATTTAACTAGCTTTTTGCAGGCAAATGTAAACATAATTTAATTGCACAAAAGATAATTGCACTGACTTCTAATTACAATAAAAATGTTTTTTTTTTAAATTCAAATGACCACACGTTAACTTCTTCTTCTTTTTTTTATACAGCGCTAACAAATATAAATTTTAAGTATACGAAACTATAAGTCGTATTACACGCGACCATTTGGTTTGAATGTTTTCTGATCACTAAATTGTGTGGTGTTGTTGCTGAATGTTAAATGGCTATATAATAAAAATTGTTCGTTGAAATATATATATATGATTTAAAGTCGCGGTTTCAGTGATATCATGTGTTTATATACGATGTTGAGAAGCGTCTACAATGAGGCATATCCATAAAAATTTCGAATTATTTTTATGGTTCATCGTAGATGCAAGAATACTGGTCGGTGTTTAAATTCTTATGAGATAAAAGCTGGATGTAAGTTAACTGTTGCGCGCTCAGTGAGCGCAGATAAAGGTGAATGCTTGTAATGTAAATTACTAAATTCAATTACTTTTCACAGACAGAAAGCACATCACCAGTACAATTATTGGGTACTTCAAAACAGTTGAAGAAACCGTTTTCAACAAGATTCATGCTATGAATCTATTACTTCATTAGTTTTTTTTACATATTTTTGTAAAAGACAACAAAAACTAAATACTATCACAGATTATAGCTGTGATAATTTGTCGATCGAACAACCAATTTTGTTCGAAAAAATGTTTAAATTGGCTTTTACTAGCTAGTTCGACTATAATAGTATATTACTTCCGAGGTTCCAAGTTGTGTATTTGATAAGTGGGATGTTACAGCCCGACCCGAAGGGGAGGGCTGTATTCCCTACTTGCCAAATAACAACTTGGAACCTCGTAAGTACAATGCTTTACGTGATTAGGCAATGTAAATGAAAATGAAACATGCCGTAACACGTAAAGTATATAAAATAAATAGTGTCCCACGTCAATTTTTGTCCATCGTAGGACCACGGTTTGAAACTCGTATTATTAAACTACCAGATAAGTAAAATATTTGTTCCACGGATTTTACATTTGATTCCGCGGGTTGGGCACTACCAAGTCAGAATGGAAGCATTGGTGTCAGATGAATGTACAGGGGACACTGACCTAAAAATTGTTGACATATTTATTTTAGTTATATTAAAGCTGCTCGTAGCAAATTATATGGTTGCATTCAGTATCCGGATGCTGTGGGAGTCCACCAAAAAATCCAATTACAACAAAGAGCTTTTATTTCGGTTCAGTTCCAGTTATCATTTTTTAAACACGATCCAAATCGATAAACGTGTTCGAATTTCTCATGACAATTTTTCTTCTGATATGTCCGAAATGTTAGAAAGGCAATGTTTGCTAATATTTAGCGGTTGTGTGAAGAAAGCATTTTGCCTTTTCGCTTTTAACAATATTTGCATCGAACTGATTAAAATAGCATTCTATTGGCTCACTGCCGTCCAGGATGCAGCGACCCCTTCAAGCGGAGGAGAATTTATAAGCCGTTTCTGTCCCTAATCTAAAATTATTTTCATTTGTATTACCGACTCAATGGACTTAATCTAATAATTTTCCGAGTAAATGTTTTATTTTGTCATTATTTACATTGGCAAACCTCGTACCAAATACCACAACAATCTCCCAAAAGCCATAATTTCCTTATTTTTATTCTGAGTCGCAAAAACACTAAGATCAAATTAAATAAGCGTGCACATGTAGATGGCTTAAGGCCTAGTAAAATCGTATGATTGTTAACAACCAGTAAATGTTAAGTAAATTTGCACATAATTTTATTCTTCTCCAATTAGGTAACTACTAAATATTTGAACACAAAAACAAATTAGAAAGGTTAATCTTTCGGTTATCTGCACTCCAATCTGCTATTTAATTTGAAAAGTCAATTTTGAATCCAAATACCAGTAATTTTTTGATACTACTAAGCAGCAAACAGAAGTCTGTCCACATTAAAAATAAAAAGAAATTTTGTAAAATTGGAGAGCTTAAAGCTTGCCGATATGAGATTTCTTTACCTGTTCAACACCACTTTAGTCGAACGTCGTCATGTTCAAATTTAAATTGAATTATTTTTTGTGTGCTACGGCTACATTCGTCGCAATCTGTACTGTTCATTATACGACCACTTTTTTGACGCAATGCATATAAAATAACTTGTATAACTCAACTCGGTATAAAGATGAAAAGTGACGTCTTCGTGTGTTAATTGACCTCATACTAGCCACGGATTACATGACTTTGTATGACAACTCAATTTTTCCACTTTTCATCAGCAGTCATTTAAATAATTATTTTTGTCTCAAACTGCGAATCATTTACTAGCGAATGCTAGATATTTTATGTTGAATTCAAAGCGAGAAAAAACCTTGGCAACAAACCTTACAAAGTTTTCTTTTCCGATGTTTGTTGAATGAATGTTTTTTTTTAGCCTGTGCGTAAATATAATTTAATTTTAAATCGTAAATGATAAATCTTTGCAAAAAAATTAAATTGTTTTCTATATTTGGAAAAAATTCTCTCAACAAAAAAGTGAATTGATACAAATTCAAAATATGAAATGATCCGATTTTACAATAATAAATAAAATAATCGCAATTGACGTCAATGAATGGTAATCATCAGCTGAGTGAAATTATATTTTATCTCCATCAATAGCAACTGAACGGAGGCGACACCAATAAAAATTGATTTTTATTCGGGTCGTAGAAATAACATTCTTTGTAATCGAATTTCTGATGATGAAGTTTACAATTTTTGTGAGAATAGGAAAAGTTTAGCGATCTATAACACACTTTCACAATTATTTACGTTTTAGAGGCGAGACGTTAGTGAATTATAGCTGTTTAAGCATTGATGATATTTGTGACCATCAGACATTAAAGCACGCGTGTCTGATGAACTGAATCAATCCCATTTCTTTCAGTGAAATTCAACAATCGCAGCATATACATTGTCGAGACAATTAGTTTTTCTATTCTCAAGAAAAATTGCCATCGCAACTGGCCTGATTCAGGAGAAACAGGAGGAAGGCTTAACTAGAAACTTAACTAAGGAATAATTCAACAAATTATGAAATCAATCATAATCGAGACAATTGATATTTCAAGAAAATGTAGCAGAAAGTAACGAGGAGATACATTGAATCAAATAAATTAAGATTAATAATATTTCCGCCCCTCTTCGGTCCATGGACCGAGACCTGTGTAATGTTGTTTTGGAGTTCTAGTTGTACCTTGACGAAGTTACAACACAAATTTTATTTGTGATTTTCATTCTTAGTGTGGTTTGTGGCCCTAATGACTCATTTCACAATCCATTTGGACTTTGGAAAGGGATAATAAACACACTTTCATTAGACTGTTTACGTAAATGACGTATAAATTATAATACAACGTATAAGTTGGAAACTATAAGCAAACTTCCGAAACTTCCTGTATAAAGATTGGACTTATAATTTCCAACTTATACGTTGACTCATAATTATACGTCATTTGCGCAAACTGTCTATTAGGATCGTTATAAGGCTTTCACATTTAGATAAATGTCTGCTGATATTCAAATTATTAACCTCCTTAAGTATTTACCAATACTCGCTGATCTGTTGTTTTGCCACACAGCAGTGAAACAAGCCATACAACCATAATTCGATCGATGCACTACACTACTTGCTCTCAAATGGTAAAGATAAATTATGTGCGATCTACTTACGAAACCCTCTATACGCGTCATTAAATCTCCCGTATTGTATCGTGACGCAAACCACGCAGAAATTACATTGAACATAATCAGTTTTCTTGCAGTTACGTGTTAAAATTTCGCTTTAAATTTAATCTTTAATCTTTACTCGACGACGTATCGTGAGGTAAGGCCTGCGTCATTTCACGGTAACACAGATTTTCCCATACTGTTTTTTGGGCCAATTCCACACCATTGACTTCTTTTATTGACACAACAAGTGTCATATCTACGTAGTGTTTGTCGTTTTTACTAGGAAGAACTAGTACGTAACGACTCTACGAAAAATTGGTTTTGTATCGTTTCTCGCACGATCAAATTAAACTCGTCCACCTAATGGATGTGGGTAAACTTCGTAATTTAATGGAACTACTTCTACTTCTCAACATACATAATAAGTCCTACAATTGCAGAAGGTGTGTAACGGAGCACGTATAAATATTATTTCAATGACCTGTTCGCGTTATTCTCTTGCAACATGCAATGACGTCAATCGAAACATTGCTTTTCATTTATGGCACACTAATTTGCAATGCATGAAAACTAAAAGTATTAACTCTTCTCGTCGGCTTAACAGATAAAAGAGATTTTTATTGGTACAAGATCGCATGACAACATGTACGGTTACATGAAGCAACTTCAAAATGCAAAACATTATTTAATTCACTCTGGCAGATATGGTTATGAGATTGGATATACGTGCACCAGCACATTTTAAGTGTGTAAATTTACAATGGTAAGAAGTTGTGCCTACGTCAGAAACTTTGGTCGTTCAATATTTTTTTAATTTATTGTTAATGCAAACATGGATATAGGCATGATTTCGAATAATTCAATTACCCACTGATTTTGATTCAGCGTACAGCTCATCTTAACAATATGATATGAACCGGAAATGAACATTATTTTTAAATTATATGTACCATCAAACAGACGATGTTTTGCATTAAACACATTTTCTGTATGGGATGCAGTCGGAGTGATTAATTTTAATTGTTTTTTTTTGTTTTGAAAGAAGAGAGAAACAAAAGAATTTTTTTTTAATAACTTCAGTATTTCTTAAGTTCGATGGCTTCCTAAGACATCGCCTCTATCTCCATCAGTACATTGATGTTTCCGACTATGGTATTTCTCTCGAAAGTCTGCTCTGGAGTTACGATCTGTTGTTATTGTATAGCAGCTGATATTCTATATAGATAACTTTATTAAAGATTCTGTTACGACACTAGGCTAAAATGTATCAATCATGAAGGGTAAAGTGTGACTCAAGTCTCAGTAATTGCAAAACCGCTGAAATGACTAAAGTGAACAATCCATTTCATCTGTTATCCACAGCAATACGACACAAACAAGCTCTAGCTTATTTGGTTTGATAAAGCTGAATCGAAAATGTTATGTCAAAACAAACGAAGTAAAAGATTTAGTTTAAATCTGTTCAACATAATTTTATCCAAAGAAATATAGATTTCGTACCGGCGATATACTGAATCGCCTCTGAACGGTTGTCTTTCTTTGACTCTAAATTATGTTTTCTAAAATCAGAACCGACACAACAACCATGCACAACAATAACAAATTAACAAAATGGAACTTACTACGCAGCCAAACGCTTGACAAGTATTTTGAATTTCTGACAAAATTTTCCATTCCGGGTAGCCGCAGGTGTTCTTTTCAATTTCAAATTCTCAGATTATTATAATTTCGGAGACGTGCAAAGCGGCCTTTCTTCAATGTTTAAATGTTAAATGACGCCACAACTAGATGCCATATTGCAGAGAGATACTCAATTTAGCCAAAAATCAAACACAAAATTAGCATGTAGATAAATAATGGAATTTTTTTTCTTTTTCAAATTCATTTTCATTTGTATGTTCTATTTGTGATACAGTCAATATTGTCGGTAAAAATAATTATACAGGTGAGCATCAAGACAATAATATGCTATACCGTCTTTGTCATTCAATACATTCATTTTTTTAAATCGATTTTAATTGTATTTTGGTAAATTAACCGACTTGATTGAAGTAAGATGGAAGCAAAAGTCCATCTCGCTCTTTTTTCCCTAAGCCGCCGAAGTGCAGAAAGGAACTAAAGGAACTAAAAGTGAGAGATTATGGTTACCACTCTTTTAAATTGGTTTCAAGTTTCCTTTGAATATCAATTGTAAACTAAAGATTCAATAAACTCCAAATGATGTAATAAATTTTGCATCGGTTGATAATAATTGGGTCTAAAGAAATATTTTAACAAATGTGTAGGTAGGTTAACAAATATACCGACTAAAATATGCGAATTATTCATGGAATGTGGTAAATATATGAAAGTTAGCAGATCTTGCTACCTTAATTAGGTACATGTCGTTGCAATCGCCACCATTTAGTGCTGCTTTAAGCTTAGGCCAACGCGACAGTGCGTTGCTTAGGCCTATCATTTAGTGCTCGTTTAGTGATGTCCAATGAACCCTCACTCGAGTTGGGTTTCTGCTCAGTGACCAGAGAAAACCGAACTTGAAAATATGACATATGTCACTTTTAGCATTTGACTCAGGGTGCATATAAAATTAAAACATATTCAATTTCGAGCCAAAACCCCTAAAATGACATGCTATCTTTGCAAAAAGTTTAATATCTTCGCTCAACAGACAGCATTGAAGTCGATACAGGTCTTATTTGCCAGTACTAAATTATATATCTAACTCGAAACATGCTCCGAGTCAATTCACTCTCATCATATTCAAATGACATATAAGGTCCCTGGCCGTGATTTGTGGTATTGTGACAATTTTTAACTTTGTGCGTCATTTTCTTGGAATCCTTTTATATCCAGAAGTAGTGGCTAACTTTATTGTGAAGATTGAACATTTGGCTTAGTAGCAGTTAATCAATAATTAATAAATAATTGCAAAATTTCTTTAAATACAGTAAACGACATCTCAAATGTCTCACTGTCAAATTTTTCTGAGAATTTTATTGTGTCATTGCAAATTCACAATGACATTCTCTGAAAAAAATGACAGTGAGACATTTGAGATGTCGTTCACTGTAAGTTTAATATTTTAATTGGATCAAGCGTGGCGGTATGGTGTCCGTGATTTGTGGTATTTTATATGAAGTTCAATAGATACCGATATTTGGAGGTATTCCAAACCGTTATACAAATCATACCGCAAATCAAGGTCCAAGAGAATCGTGATTTGCGGTATAATTTGTTTTACATGTAAATTTACATGAGCAAATCATGGTCAGATTTTCGCGTCCGCAAATCACGGTCAGGGACCTTATATGACCTTCAACTATATTTTTCTGTAGGATAGGAGAGTACTGAATTGCTGACATATTGGAAACGAGTCAAAAAAAAGTTTTAAAATTTTGAGATATGTTAATGCACCTACGTCAATAAATTGAAGTTACGACTCACCGCGCCGTGCTTGACCAAGTTTTTCATATAAAGTCTTTGGATATGTAATTTAACTTCAGAATATTATTTTCCGATGCATTGAAGGAATAAGTGACTAGAAGCTCGCACAAAGCGTATATTACGACCAATTTCTTAATACCTTGTTGTAACGGCATTAATTAATTTCAATCTTACTAATATTTTCGAAGGCGTTGTAAACGAAATCTTCACGAACACATAGAGGTTCCATTTATTTTTATTACTACGAAATATTCATACCTCCAAAACTCCATTTTAGTAGAAATGGCAGTGCCAAGTTTTTTATACGTTGCGGCTTGGCAACGGACTAAAAGCAACAGTAGATCTTACCCACAGCGCGAAGCTATTAGACTATAATGAAGCGACTATCGAAAAACCTCCTTTCATACATTTATTTACAGAACCAAAACGCAAACTCCTTTCTCTCATTTACTGGGCAATTCAACTAAGAAAATAAAACTAGAAACTGAACCCGAACGAAATTTTTTATTACTGATTGAAGATCCAGTGCAGTTCAATCGTTGCGTCCTTAACCAGGACAGTTGGAATCACTAAAATTACTCCCAGCTGAAATGCCTATAAACGAAAAGCTAAAAGTAGAAGATAAAATTCACAAACAAAGCCAACGCTTTTCCCTTTCCCAGGGTTCACGTTTAGTGATTTAGGCTAACTCCTTTCACTCGTTTATTGAAGAACCAAAAATGCAAACTCCTTTCTTGAATTTGTTGGAAAGCCGTAACGAGACATTGAAACAAAATTGCTTAATTTTATTGTTGATTGAAGATACTGTGTAGTTTCAAAACGATGTGTCCTTTTACAGGACGTTTGGCATGCCTAAAAATACCCCCAGCTGAAATGCCTTTAAATAGATTGATGTTTAAAAAATCCAACAAAACAACAACAAACAGAGCTGTCGCTCTTCCCTTACCCATGGATTGCGTGAAGCAAACGTATATAGACAAATAAACTGTTTCGACCTCGAACAACAACGGCGGTGTCAGACTAGCGTGGTCTAGCCTTATTCAGTCGTTTCCGTTGTGTCCCGAGACAGCAGTAAATTTTCGGTTGTACAAGTTTTTGAAAATTTACATAGACAAATTGCCATCTTACGATGGAAAGAGAGGGGTGTTGATGGAACGCTCGCTACTTCGAAAAATCCCAAACGTGTAGCAAAGAAAGAAACCCGTCCAAATCTCACGTCACGTCACACAGTAAGAAACATGAAAAACTCAACATCTCCTCTGTACTCACTCTGCAATTCAGCCGTCATTCCAACATTCACTCCGCAATCCGTTCGCTATTACATTATTCCAACATCCATTCTGTAATTCGTTCGCCAATTTCACCAGCAACAATCCATTTTCACCAATTTCAGCAGTAAATTTAAATTTAAAGGAAACAACGACTGAGAGTATCAACGTTTTTTGTCACGTTCAGTGTTACACTAATTATAAAACGTTTGACGCCAGAATTTATACGTGCTATAGTTTCCGACAATATACGACAATTTTAGAGATACAACTTCGTTTTAGTTGCCTCTTAATTCGACAGATTTAGACTTTGTTTTAAAGATTAAGACAGATGAAGAAAGAGCGTAAAACATAGTAAGGTAGCTTTTTGTGTACCCAACGTACACCCAATTAAGGTGAGATTTCTGAATTAGGTATAACTGATAAAATAACCTTCTCGGTTGAGTCTTTAAAGATAATAAATGTTTCCCGAGCTCAAATGAAATGTTTCATTTGCCGTATTTATAGGTGTCAGTGTGAACATCGCCGGGATTTCCTACATTTCCACGACATATCAATTGCAACAAAATAAAAATGTTTAGGGTGAAACGTTTAGCTTTCACAATATTATAATGTCTGACAATTTAGTTTGTATTATAATAAATCGCTTAGGTTCCATGCATCATCGCATGGATATATTTACCACTATAAATAACTCACGCTCAGCGAATGGAAGTGCTGCGTGATTAAATGTGTCTGTAAATGATGTAGAAGTCGGGCTGTATACGTGATAAATGATTTTGAATAATTCATTCGTTAATAGTCGAACACAACAAGAAAACATTCGATTATCATAATTATGCTGAAGAGCTAAACCCTTTCCATGTTGACTGCTCAAGTTATCCACCTTTGTTTCCTGGCATTTTCAGTCAATGAAATATTGCCCTACCTTTCAAACCGGAAAAAAATGCACAAGCGAATAATAACAGTATCGGAGAAAGTTCTCAATGAGAATCGATTCAATGAAGTGACGAAAAGGAAAGACACCGAAGAAAAAGAAAGCTGGTTCAGTCAGAGCTTTCGGGAATTTTGTTCAGCTACAGCATTGGTATATAGTTTTTGGGATTTTCGATTAGTTTGATTTTTATTAACTTCTACTCTGGATTTCAGCATGGGTATAGTTATATAGTTCGAAAAGACATTAGCAGATGGGAAAGGTAATTTCACATAAATGCAAAATCTACCTTTCAGAACTAGTCATCTTCTACCGACAATAATGGCAAAAACACTCGTTTAACTGGGACGAGAGTTCTGTTTTAGCAAAAAATTGTAGTTAATCTAAAGAAGTAAAGGATTTGATATATAAAAACAATTTAACGTCATACTTGTGACTTGTATATTCGTCTGAAAAAGCTTAACCCCGTCGCGTCATTTAGTTTATATTCAGTTTTTATTCCACTGAGTCAAGGCTTCTATTTTTGTCTAATCTAATCCTTATCCTGTGACAGGATTCCTGTCTACTCTCGTTTAAGAAGATTTTGTCTAGTCCTGGGAAAGTAGAGGCAAAGTTTCGAAGTTATTTATCGTGACTCCCTTAAATTTTAATTTCACAGAATTGGCTGGGCCGTGATTGTTGTTGCAGCTCTAATAACGTCAATTATTTTGTTGTGGGTTTCTTGGGAATGGAATGCTGAAACGAAGTAAGTAAAATAAGACTAAAGGGAATAAATCGAATTGTGTACTTCAATACTTCATTCAAAAGATTCTTTTACATTTATCAGAACAACTACGGTTATTGAAAGTACCCATTATGTAAGTATGATATTTGTTTGTCGGTTCAAACATTCAATGACTAACATAGGCTGTCTCCAATGTACCGTTTCCCGCCGTTTCAATATGCGGAATGAACAGGATCTCTCTGGAAGGGGCCAATCGACTAGCTGAGAGAATGTAAATATTTTAGTTTAATGTGATTGACAGTAAGTGATGAGGACTTTTTAACAAAAGGAAATTGCCAGATAATGTGACAGCGACTGAACTATCCAAAATGTTTCGTCTTTTACTTCATTTTGAAGGCATTTCAAAACCGGACCCCAATGGCTATGCACTGTTGAATGAAATTCTCATCAGCAACAACATGACGGTTGCGTCGGTTTTTAAGGAAATTTCACCAAACTGTATGACGATTTCTGAAGTTAATAATGTCGTTGATATGCTAAGTCATTACTAATTGACTAAACTTTAGGTACGAATATGTTGGAACGATGTAAATGGAAAGGTACGCAAACAAGATGTGACTCCTTATTTCAAACAATTTACACTTCAGAAGGAATATGTTGCTCGTTTAATTATCTCGGGTTGCCTAAGTCAAACTTTCCGTCGTAAGATCGAGACCAGAAAGTTTCTGTTAATCATCTTCTCTGAAATTGTCTTTTTTGTGATTTCTGTATTCAGGAAACTGGAGTCCAGTAATCCAAAATATCCAAGACGTGTGAGTGTGTTATGAAATATCATATTCGTAAGAAAACCTAAACTATTATCTGTGCCGATGCAGGTCACCGCTTGTGGGTACTTAACTGGTTTAACGTTTCTTGCAAAACCGTTTGTTCAAGATTACCACAGCTCTTACTTAAGTAGTATGGGCTTTCGGGTAAGACGTTTTATTCATTTAGTTTAACGAAATGTTGCAGAAATACTTAAAACCTTAAAGGTTTATATTCACAACTCGTACGATTACCCGGATGACAATGCAGAGACGAAAACTGTTGGCGCAAAGCTGGAAGCGTTTATAAGCCTGAGTCCAGAGTCAACTTATAGTACCCCATCAGTTTACAATTTACCATTGAAGGACCGAGATTGCTATTTTCCGAAAGAAGGGAAAATGAATACCATGAGTCGTTACAGTTATGTCAACTGCATGGCTGAATGTCGAAGTAATCTAATTTATGAATTATGTGGATGCGTTCCATTCGAATTTCCGAACAATGGTTGGCAAATAAACTTCTACACAAGTATTTTTTATACATTACATTGTTTATCAAAAGGTACGCTTCCTACATGTGCAATGGATAAAGTGGAGTGCGTCACAGAGCATAAGCAATTTTATAGTGGTGCATTACCTGGTGTGAATTCGACTTCAGCGTCACGAGAGGATTCGCCATGCAAATGTTTGCCAGATTGTGAACTCTACCAATATCCGTCTGAAATCAGTTCTGGCCGACTGAATCGTACATTTTCCTACAATTCAATGAATTTTTTGTGAGAGAATGAGTTCATACATATGTTAGAGGTGAACGATCCAATTTCGTCTTTTTCTCATAATTTTCAGCAAAGATATTAATTTGGAAGATCAGAGTTTGATTCATGTTTATTTCATTGATCTGGTGTCCACTCGGTATCGAAAAGGTACAGTTGTATTGTATCATCTTCAGTTCGAATTACAATCAATTTTTATTTTCGCAGATGTTTACCAGAATTGGTTAGGTGTTTTAGGTATGGTATGATTAGTGTGTTTCATTTTTAGTTAGTAGTTAAGTTATAAGAGATCTGAATTAAACGCAGAAATGACGAGCACTTCCTATAAGAAATGTTAGGGGAGTTTTGGGTGCCATATATTAAGACATTCCACCTAATTTCCTTGACTGTAAGTCAGAGTCATACCAGAAAATATCCTGAATTGTTTGTCCCATAGGTTGTATGAAATGTTATGAAAAACAGAATTGTTTGTCCCAATATTTTGCTTGTAAACACGATAACTTGAGTAATTATCAACCAATTACCAATTTTATTTTTTAATCGACGCAGATTTCAAGTCCTGAGGTTAAGTTCGAAGATGGGCTATGTGGGATTAAGGATCTGGAACAGTATTTTACACTGTTAGAAAATCAATCAATCGAAAAAGATTACTTTGATGAAATTTGATTTTGTCGTTTAGTTATATCCAGCTATCACGCATGTTAGTCGGCTATTACGGTGATAGTTGGCTCTCACGGTGATAGTCATCTATCACGGGCAAAAGTGGTAGATTTCACGTCATTGCATAAAAATGTATAAAATTTTATGAAAAACCATTTTCTGAATCGTTATTCAAATGTATGGAATGACATTAAAAAACAATCAAACTGAAAACTTTAAAACTCCCACGAGTGTGAATTTTGCGGCCGCGAAGCGAGGGCCGTAATTCGCACGAATCGTTGTATTTTTTTCAAGATTAAAGGTTTTGTGAATGTAGTAAGTACCGGGGACTTCCTTCTTGTACATAAAATTAAGAGAAGAACATCTATTGTACTTTTTTTTATATTGTACCAAAGTGAAATCTAAAATCTCTCTACATTCGCATCACTTCTGATTAGCGTTAACAATAACAATATGAGACAGAATAATATACAACTTATTAGAGTGGGAAGTTTGCGGTCAGAGCGGAGCGAGGGCTGTAATTCACAATCCTTGTATTTAATTTATGATTTATTTATTTCAAGAAAATTGAGAACACAAAAAGTACAGTCATCGCAGAATAGATAGCAAGAAATTCATGTAGTGTAGGTCCATAGCATAAAAATAGTGCAAACTATAGTAGAATGGTGTGCTTCGGACCAGTGATTAATATAGATATGTAGATTTTAAAAACGATTACTAGCCCTTAAAAAACCCACCCTTAACCCCTCCACCTATATTCAAAGTTTTCAGAGTAGAGGCAGCTTGAATGAATTATTGTGAACTGATTTCTTCACCTATCGTAGTGATATATCATCTCTAAAGAAAACAACATGTTCATGAGATCGTTTTTCATTGAATTAATATAAAGATGAAGGAGAAATTAAAGCTTCGATCGGCGAAAACATCGTCTTTCAAGTGGCTAATCCAAAATTATTAGATTAGCCACTGTGTCAGCCTATTTTTGCTAGTCGCACTATCGAGGATCGCTCAACACTTGTCTTTTTTTTGAAACCGGAGTACACCTATAAGGCCAATTCAAAGAAATTTATGTACACTACTATGTGCTCTAGATAATGCCACCTTTTTTGTAACAATATGTAGACTAATGAAGTAAGGGACCCAAGTAGTCATTGTCATACAGAGTATTATTTACGCTAACAGCATGACCTTCGAACCGTGTTAAAAGAGAAGATTAACGGTATACTGTTGTGTTAAATTCTTCATTTGACATAAGCAATATTCTCTACTATGATATGTGCTTTCCTCCTCGAACTTTCACCTCTATTCACAAAAATACGATAACAAAATGCTTAAAAATTCTTACCAGGCCTGTTATGAGATCAGAATTTTTATTGGTTTCATATTTATTTTAAGCTTCCTTCGGCGGTTTGCTGGGATTACTGTTGGGCTTTAGTTTCGTCACAGGATTCGAATTGATTTATTTCTTTACGATACGTCCACTGTTTGATCGGTTCGGTAAACGAAAACAATAAAAAATTAATATTTTTAATTAAATATTTGTATTTAATTTTTGTTTGTTTGTTTTAATCGTTAAGGCAATTTAATTATACAAATAACGTTTATGTGCTTTTTTATAGTTTTTTTTCCTTCATTTTTGTTTTCTTATTTCACTTATAAAATAAAAATTTAATTTATAAATTAGACTAATTTTTAAGATATTTTTTTGTTCTATATGATAATATGATAAGTTTTGCATAAATAAATTCAAATATTTTGTTTTTCTCTCTAGATTTCCTTTTGATTTATTGATATTTATAATTTAAAATAATGTATGTCTATTCATATCTCAGTTGCTTGAAGTTTTCTTTTCTTCTTCATATTTTCTATCAATATTGCTCTGAATATTTTTAAGATTTTGTTATAGTTCAGTAAGTACATATCGTCAAAACTAAATAATGAAATTTTCAAATCGGTAAAGTGGTAATGAATGTAATTTCAGATCATTAAAAAAAACCATTCGGCTAAATAAAATAATTAAAGAACTTCAATTACTAGATACAAACTAACAATTTATTGCAGAGTTATTTACCTACAACACACCGTTCAATTTTTGTTTTTAGGATAAATTTTTACCTTAGCCTAATACGTTAACAAAGTTAAGATATGCATGAAAAATGAATAACAAAAAAAAATGTTTGTGAGATTGATGGACAAAATTTTTGTGTTTGCATTTTTGTTTACGTTTTTAATCATTCGTTTAATGGATGCGTTAAATAAATTTAATTGGCTGGCTATACATAACTTAAAACAGTCTTTGTTTATGGTATTTATAAGCAAATTTTCATTTGTTATTCACGATTAGGCATTTTGAGTATTTTGGTTGGTGAGTTTTTTTTTGTCTTTAATTTATGTGATGGGAGAATGGGTTAGCATAAGTATTCGTTTATTTGTTGAATTTAATTTTTTAAATTTTTCAATCGAAAAATGTCCATCTTACCCGAATGAGTTGTATTTTATCTGAAACCACTGGGTCTATTTACATTATCTTTCTAAATCAAAGACTGACATTCAAACGTTAAATTCCTCCTCAATCTCCTGAATATGCTACGCCCTCTGTTTGTTATGGATAAGAAAAGAACCATTCAATTGAAAATAAGAATCTCATCCATCCAGCCAGCCTGGTCATTAATTCTTCCTAGTTCGTAGTTATACAGTTCTGAGAAAAAGAAAAAATATTCAGGGCGGATTTTATTGCAAAGTGTAAAGCGAGCGATCAAAAAAGTGTTGCAGGCAAGAAGCGAGGTCAGAGGTTTCAAATGGTACAAAAAGTCATCTAGACACATCAAAGGAGAAAGAATACATTTCGTCAATTAGATACTACTACATTTTTGCAGAATTTCGTGACGAAAATAATCACCTTAGCTGAGTGAATGTTTCAGTGAGATTTTCTTTAGTGCAAAGTAACAGACGACGTCGATAAAACGAAATTATCGAACTCGATCATGTTTGTTTGCAAAATAAATAGTAAGACTATTCGTCTCAATTGCTTTGCTAAAGAAAGTGATAAATGCACTGCCATCAGTCATGTTATGTCATTGTGATAAAGCTACGTAAAAGGTCAGGTTTTCTAATGCGTTATCGGCTAAACTACAGCTATCGTACAGATCTTCAATTAAAGTGGTAATAAACTAACCAAAGCAAGAAACAAAGAAGGAATTCAATGAGCCCGTTGAACTAACCGCATTATAATTCGTGGAAGATGTGAGTCATAATCGCTGATATAATTTTCCAACTTAATTTTTAAAATAACGAATGAAATCTCGCCGCTACATAACACCTTTGTATGCTTGCTTACAATGTAATTTTAATTTATTATCCTAAGTTTTAGTTTAGCTAAAAATATTTTAAAACGAAACTTCTAGTCATTTCTACTATTAATTGCATTTTGTTCACTTAACGCATTGCATTGGGTTGTGTATTGTGTGTGTGTAGTAAGTGTGATTTATACCTAATATTCTTCTGTTGAACTTAAAAATATTTTATGTCTCTAGTGTCAGTTTTGTCAATATTTTCATATAATTTTCTTCATCTGTTTCTCGTTTTTGCCATTTCTCTTTAAATATATTTTTTTAAATAATTTTTATTCATTTAAATTTATGTAATTTATCGATTAAAATGATTTTCACAGCACAATTTCTATTTAATATGAATTGACATCCTTATCAAACACTGCAGCATTTTGTTTTCGTTCACAATCATTTAACACACATTGACATTCAGTTCGTATTGACACTTTCTCTTCCGTTTACATCACTCTTATCCCTAATAGTGTTTTCTCTTTATAACTTTACTAATTTTTATTATTCACGATCAATAATTGAAGTGGTTCCTTTATAGTATTACACAAATTGCTCACCTTTTTTAAAATGATCTGTCTAGTCATCATGACGTCTGGACAACGTTCTTCTCATGTAGCAAAACATATTTGTTAAATCCTCCAACGTCAAAGTCTTTGTCCGAAAATAGATTAAACAACGGAAGTAGCAGATTTAATATGACGATAAATTTACCATTTGTCGAATGTTCTTGAAGGAAAGTGGAGAAATCGAATTCACAAAAATCGCGTGCCAAAGGGAATATGTGGTCGAAAAAGTGATCGAACCCATCAATTTCAGAAGAGTAACATCGAACCATTTTCGAAATCTACTCTCCGATTACCTTTATCTAAGAAACGAAGCTTTCCCTTAATTTGCTAGAATTTTTCATTTAGTCAAAATTTGCAAATTTCGAGAAGTTTTGGCGAATCAAAAGTTCCCAAAAATAACGATGTCTGTACATTAGAATACCGCACTATTTGCACGAGTATGTGCTCATTATAGTTCTACCGGTCTGTTTGACCTTTTGCTAAAAGCTCGATGCTTGAAAACTTGTTTAGTCGAAATGAAGGAACGATTGGATGTGATGGCTTGATTTGTTTCAGATATCGAAAATGTGAATCGTTAAAGGTTGATAGATATTCAAACGGTAAATTTATAATTTGGCAAATTTGGGAAACGAATGGATACTATCCTTGAAGCACTATGAGCAGAAACTGTGAACTGGCTACAACAGTTCCGTAGATGGCCTTTCAACAATCTACGTAACTTGGCCCTTGCAAAAAAGCAAAAATCTGTTTCTATTTTTGTCTCTCAACGGCCCTACCAAAAGCAACCGTAACTTCCGAATGATAACTAATTCGCGTTCACTCAAACATGCGTCAATTCATTATCATCGATAACATTCAGATAGCTACACTCTCCATCCAGACTACCCCGTCTCAATAAAGACTGTGCTGAGTCTACTTCATTATCAATCTGAATTTTATGCTGCGATGAATTTCTTATATGTTTGGTACTGTCTGACGACGACGATGCAATGCGTGACAGATCTCTGGAGCTTGTTCGACGGTGTCGTAGCACACTGCTGCCGCTCGGTTCATCAATTAGCACTTTCAAATTCAAATCTTTGGAATTCTGTGTGAATTTCGTATCGTCTTCGGCCAGACCAGTTTTGGAATTGTTTCTTTTGACAAATTTCGAATCGATGGCATCTCTGGCATTGATATTTTTTATGATGTTGATGTCCGGTTCACGGGAATTTTTCCTGGACAAATTCTTGTTGAATTTATTGTGCAGCTCCTGATCGATTTTGATATTGTTTGGCATATAAATCTGATCGTAAGAATGGTTTCTACTGTGCTTTTTCGATGTTTTCGATGCGTCGTGCGGTGCTTTACCTGTTGTGTTCAGGTAATTTAGTATGAACTTTATGTTGGAATTGTGATCGTCTCTTGAATTGTTTCGAGTGTGGGTGAGCTTTTGACGAAATTCGACTTCCATGTCACGTGAGTTATTGCGAGAATGATGGGCGGGCCTTTTCGATTTACTTTCATTATCGTATTCCCTTGAACTGCTGCGAACGATTTCCAGACTTTGTGCCTGAAAGACAGAAAAGATTTAAAACATTTCGGCTGGCCTGCAGAATAAAACTAGCTGGATATCTTTGCTGCTCTTTGCAAAAATTCGTCGGTAAAGTTGTGCCAGGAATTTCGTATCACTGATTATTTACTCACCGGAAATGAATTGCTTCGGATGTGCTGCTTCTTGTATATTTTACGATCACTTTTGTCCGCATAGTTGTCATAGCGTAGCTCCAACTGAATGGTTTTGGAATCATTCCGTAAATGACGAGAAGCAATCAAAATGCGTTTGTTGTTCGTGTCAAAGTTAAGATTAAGGCCGCAGTCGCCAAGAACGTCACCAGTTGCAGTGTTATGTTGACTACTCGAATGATGTTTCTCCTCGAACACTAAGAAACGAACAAATGTTTACCGTAAGTCAATGATTGTGTTGTCGACTTACATTTATCCAAACTAATTATGGATCCGACCACTTCCTGCGCAGATAATGGTGTTCCATCAATCATATTCTTTCGCCGCGTAACCAACCACAAATCAATTCCGAATATGGCCAACGCTACGATTTTGATGAATGCACAGAGTCCAACGTACCTAAATGGGCAAAAATTCAGTAATTGTCATAAGCATCAACTCGAATCACCCACTTGTATCGGAATGTTTCAATGTCATAGATCAGACATCTCCCACCCTTTTCACCGCATGTTGACTGCCACAAAAGACACGTCGAGTCAATTAAAGTTCCGAAAATGATGGGCGCTGGAATGTAGCCAAATAACCGGAATATTACGAATTGCATTCCCAGCGCAAAGGAGCGTTCTTCTTCGGATACGGACCTACAAAAGCGAACTGCTTAGAATCGGGATGCGAATTGTACGAGTGAAATATTACGAACCGAAGTACAATCATCAATAATGGCATCTGAGTGGATGCGACAATGAATGTCATGAAAAATAACAAAATCAAAAACGGGTAAATCGTCCGACATGGCGTTGTACACGGTCCAGCTCTAGCTACTGGTATTACTGTCACCTCTGCAAAATCTTCTCTCGCTACTGATGCTTGCGCTTGACTTCCACCGACGCCATTATAGACATTTGTTATGTTATTCTGAACGCATGCACAGTTTGTGTAATTGGAAGTCGATGAGAAGGCTGTGCAGCCTGCATGGCATGGACTGAAATAGGTTAGACCATTGTTTCCGCACACCGGTTCGACGTCAGTCATGTGGCATTCACAACCGAAATTGCACGCAGCCGTCAGATTGACTTGAAATGGTTCCGGAGCTGAGTGCGTCGAACTGTAAAGGAAATTAAATTAATTTTTGCGAAATCAGCGAACGCTATTTGGAGACCAACCTGTTGTAGTACGGAATTGTTGTACCGGCCATTTTCAAATTGTCACATCCCAAGAAGAACAGTAACGCATAGCAGGACAGACATATTACGTTCGATACTAGGCAAAATAGAACGGCGCCCTGTGGTCTCAATTGAAATTTTTTCAAAAAACAACCACCAACGAAGATCCCTATGCAGGCACCAGGAACAGCTATCGCACCTGTTGAATGTAAAAAATGTAGTGACAAATAGAAGAGGTGGAAAATGTCATCTACCTGTAAATACGCTAGCTTGACTTTTCCCCAAACTGAATTGGGTCTCCAAATATTTTGGCAAAAAAACAATGAATCCGGACACAATCATTAACTCCATACACGCACCCAGACAAGTAACGATGTACACTGGATTTGAGACCAGGCGCCACATCGACAAAGGAATGTCTTTTATATCCTTGCCATATCCGGAATCCAGATTTTTCTTCGAAGTCGATTTTTGCAGTTGCGCCGTTTCCTGCGATGGTTGCCGAGGTAAGCTATTCGAATTGCTTGCGGCACCTGGCTTACAAATGTGATCGAGTTTCTTGAGTTTCTTCTTTTCGTGAGTCAAAACTTTCGGGAACAGGAAGAATGGAATCGCGACAATTATCAGCAAAAGTCCACAAAGTAAAAAACCACCCCACCACATTCCAACCCATCGTCTGTCGCCAGGATCTAAATAAATTTGTTTTTATTAAATACAAATTCACAAGTGACATGACATATTGGAGAAGAAAAAGGTGACGTTAACTTACTGATTGAAATGAGAGTTCCGGAAAATGAGTCCATGTGGAACGATAACAAGTATGCACCGAGTAAAAATCCCAAAACTGGCCCGAACGCAGCCATGCTATATATACATCCGATATACATCGAAGCGCTTTCCGTTTTGACGTGGTCATCGACATACGTAGTTCCAAGTGTAACTGCAAGTGAAGAAGATGTTAAACTCGAAACTTGTGACACTTTATTTAAGTCTTTCAACATACATAGCGGACTACCTCCACATCCCAGTAATAATTGAGCAATGACGAATAATAACACGGGTCCGAAAGTGGACGATTTTCCCTGTATGCAATTATCTCCTCTGAAATATTCCCACAGCATTTTCATGACAAATATTGCGAAATATTCGACCAAAAATTTAATTTACCTTAAATTATTGTGCGGTGCTAATGGCTGATTCGATAAGGATAATCTTCCCAAGCCCATGTCCATATCTCGTAACGACACTCCACGACAAATATTGTCAGACGTTTGATTCTGTAAACTTACGCCGGGATTCGGTTCGCCGGTAAAATGCGGCACCATGAATACCAACGAACCGATGCCCATGATGACGGCACCCCAGCCACACCAGACTGGTATTTGTCGTCGACTTCCTAAATAACTAACGAATATAACAGTTATCACATTTCCAATTTCATAACTTGATGCTATCAGGCCCGAATAGCTAGACGGAATTTCGAAGCGCTTTTCAATCGTTGTAATCACCGAATTTATGTAACCAGAACTTAAGGCTTGTTGTAGGGTTACTAGCATTGACAGCAGCAGAACGAATATCTAAAATGGCACAAAAAATTGATTGAGAATCCGTTCTAACTGGCATGATTCCATTCCATTTACCTTGATTCGCGCAAACCTCTGTATCGCTGACGGCCTACAACCAAACATTCCACAATCTCTAGACAAATCATCGCTTCGAGTTGTGGATTTATCTCGGTCCACTAATCCACTGGATGGTTGTCGACTATGACATTTAATGACAGTGTCTGCTAGGTGTATGGTTGCGGTTGTATCGGGTAAATTAATCGAATCTGATAGCTCAGATTCGGGAGGAACATCTACGCTACTATCGTCTCCAGTTTCGGAATATAATCCCGTCATTTCGTAAATTGATTCCTGGCGCCTGTTAAATCAAAACATTAGACGAAATTAATAAGATGTACGTAGGTAGATAAACGGATGAATTTGCAGAGACATAAATACAATCCTTTTCACATTGGCTTCTTTTTCAAAAGAAAACTTCATTTGGTAAGCGACAAAGTTCTGTCTATCTCAAAGCACTCTAACTCGGCGAATAATTAAAATTAAATAAATAAAAGTGAAGAAGATAGAGAACGTTCACCGAAACGTTAACGCTGGGAAACTCTTTATCAACACACAAAACATCAAAGTATAAACGAGTTTCAAAGAGACAAATATTAATTAGGTTTCTGTTTTTCATCCGAAAAGTTTTTATTGAAAAGCAAACATTTTGTGCCATTACCTGTGACCTTTGCGGTGACTGCCACTGCCTCCATAATCCGTTCCATCACCCAACGTTTGTGCTGTAGTCCCATCTGTGGCAACACTTAATGTGCCCGTCATGCTTCACTATGTGAGTTGAACAAAGTTTTCATTGAAGTTTCTGTAAGTAGGAAAAAAAACAAAAATGATTATTCAAAACTAAGTCTGTTAATGGCGTGGGAAAGATGTGTATAATCGGCATCGTATTGCTTCGTTCTGAATTATTAAGAATGAGAAATCAATATTTTCTAATATTGACGCCGAATACGCACCCAATGACGATACAAACTTTATCAAATTTGAAAAAGCCATGCGGGCGCTTTTCGGTTCGTCAAAATAGAAGTGAGGAATGAGATTATTTTGTAAAAGGGGTCTGATTTTGATTGATTGAGTTGTATTTCCAAGGTATATCATTTTTACTGGTCGATAAAACTGAGACTCTTTTTATAAGAAAGTCATGAAAGTGTTGTTTCTGGAAAAAGTGGAACCATTGTTTTGTGTCAAGAAGTGTTGGCTTCCAGTAACAATGATAAATGTTTATGGTGAGAAAACTCAGAATTTGTGCCAATTTTAGTGAACTATTGCGTATTCTCGTACTAGCTACCGTACTAGCGTACACCACCATAAACATTTATTATTTTTACACGCTTCATGATACGAAAACAGACGAAATCACGCGTCGAAAGTTATCGGAAACCATAGTTTTTAAGTTCTCTCTGAGCAGACCTTGTAAACAGGTCTAGGGATATAGATTATGTTTTACTCGCATGCGACCTGTTTTGATCATACAGCAAACGAATGCGGAGCTAACTCTTACTTTTTTTTGCTCTTTTTGTTTTTTCTGTTTTTCGTATCATAAAGCGTATAAAATTGTGTTCATCATATGGAGAGAACACACTCAATCACAGTATGTGTGTGAATTCGTATCCCACGAGAATTATTTTTGCATACGTATGTATGTTGCGTCTCGACTTCGTCTCGATGAAACATACATACTTATGCAAAATAATTCCCTCGGCATACGAATTCACACGTATACTGTAATTTCGTGGTTTCTCTCCTTATGATGAAAATAACTAGTCCAATCTGACGTAATATTCCAAAGACGATTTTCTAAGTTTTGTCTTGTGGGAAGTTTGTAATCGTATCCGAAGGCAAGGTCTCAAACAAACGTCTTTTTTAAGCTGACACCTAAATTTAAACGGTTTTTAAATTTCTTAAATTTTTAAAATTTTTACATTTTTTAAATTTTTTAAATTTTTTAAATTTTTTAAATTTTTCAAATTTTTAAAATTTTTCAATCTACTAATTCTTCCAAAAGAACTGATATCAGTCAAAAATACTCAAAAGAGTAAAAGTGACGCAAGTCCCTGTGCATACTTCCAAAACAACTGATATCGCTGGAGGTGACGCATTCTGCGCTTGTACGCAAAAACTGTAACAGCAAAAATTTGACCAAAGAAATTCTAGAAACAAAATTTTACCAAAAAAAATTTGCGTCACAAGTGGCAGATGGTCAAATTTTTGCTGTTACAGTTTTTGCGTACAAGCGCAGAATGCGCCACCTCCAGCGATATCAGTTGTTTTGGAAGTATGCACAGGGACTTGCGTCACTTTTACTCTTTTGAGTATTTTTGACTGATAAAAAATTCTCTTCTAAGTTCGCGGAGGCGCTAATACAAAGCACCTAGCAGGGTAATAGAAAAAAAAATGGAGTAGTACGTTAATCGAAGTATGCGAGTATTTCCATACCTTTTTTTTCTTAATGTCATTGAAAAATTACCATTAAGGCTGCTAATGGTATTATTGGTATCAAAATACTACTCTATTTGACGTGTAAAAACCTCTATTACCCTGCTAGGTGCTTTAGCTAATAGAAAATTTGGTTACTACTGTCTTCATGCTAGCTAGACCAAGGGTATTCATGCTATTCACACATATTTAGACCCGTACGAAGTACTGGGGTCTTATAGGTTTACGCATACGTTTGTAACACGTCGAATTGGACTCCCTGAGTAAGGGGAAACCTATTGTGGTTGTCTAGAGATGCCAAATCCGCGAAAAAAAAAAATGTCCGTCTGTCCGTCTGTCCGTCTGTCCGTCTGTTCGTCTGTCCGTCTGTCTGTCTGCACGATAACTTGAGTAAAACGCATCCGATTTTGAAAATTCTTTTTTTTCCCGTTTGGTAATGTCAAAAGACAGGCTAAGTTCGAAGATGAGTGATTTTGGATCGACCCCTCCCGAGCTGTGGCCCAATAAGTGCTTTACGGTTTTTCGAAGATATCTCCGGACATTTAAACGTTAAACTTGTAAGTGATACGTCAAATAAAAGGTACTTACAATACCGATCGACAAAAAAAAAGTTTATGGAAATCGGATGACCGACTCGTGAGTTAGACCCCTTGGTGTGGAACAGGCACAGGGCGGCAAGCAGTTTTTGCTTGTAGGTCGCCCACATTTGAACATATTTCGTCTGTTTTAGCTTTATTAGATAGGTATTGACCGTACCAATCAGGGAAAAAACATTTTATGAAATTATGTTCTCCGGAGCGTGAGCTAGGTCTCTTGGAGTGAGCTCTTATCTGGCTACTCGGAAGTACAGTGAACGTGGTGTATTTTGACAATATCTCGAGTAAATTTTGACCGAATTTCATGAATTTTTTTTTGTTTGAAAGGTATTAACGAATGTAAAGCGTCGGTACTATTTCCGGTCTCCTAACAAAATGGCTGCCGGCGGCCATATTGGATTTTAGTAAAATAGAAATATCTTGGGAAAAATGATACTTAGAGAGTTTCTGTTAACATGGAAATAATTTGTTATGTGTGTGGGGTTTCAGGGATTCCATATACGGACATCTATATATACCTATATACAGCTATATTGAGCTATATACAGGCATATAGAGCTATATAATAGCATATATTTATCTGTGAAATGTTTATTTATTGTGAAATATAGTTAAATATAGCGGTATATAGCTGTTTAAATAGGAATTTATGAAATTTGTCTTCGTACGGGGCTGTCTATATTGCCTCCGGCAATTTAGTTGTATATGATAACAAGGCAAAGAGTGGATAATGTAAGTGATTTTAAAGGGAGAATAGTTTTTCAGCAGAGAAGAAAATGAAGTAAGAGAAATGAAGAGTTTCACATTAAAGGCTTTTGATACGAATAGGTGTTTCGTACGGGTCGGCGTTAGCTATGTTTTTTGTTGTTATTTCAGAACCTAGGTCAAAACAACAATTTGGGTGTTATTTTATCTGCTAATTGAAAGTAGTAATTATCGGGATTTATAAATGCTTTTTACCCAGGTTTTTACCTCAGCTGGTAATAGCATTAAGAATTATATTTGCCAGCTTGGATTGGTAATCATTACAAATTGTCTGTTCGATGGAAAACAATATTCTAAATGCTGCTAACCAGCAAAAATCGTAGAAAACCGAATATTCGTAACCATTACAGAAAATTGGAAAACCTGAAATGGTACCCAAATGTTCTGTTGAATTAACTTTTAGTAACATCTACCAAATATTCTGTAGGATCTTTGACCTACACAGATTTCATTTTCAGTATAGATAATAACCACTTTCACTATGTCTGTCTAGGCAGTAAATGTCTACGCACGTCCCGCATGTGAGTTTGGAAGAACATGGTGTGTGCAAACAAGATTTTTAGTGTCAAAATCGTCAAGACAAACACTGAAACCAGAAAAAAATCCTTCATAATTCAGGTTGACAAATTTTATACTATCACAAAAATGTGTAATTCCCTTATTTGAACATCAATTCAACTATTAACATTCAAACTAAATGTCTTCTGTAAAACTGCAAGAAACATTTGCTGGCAAGCAAAAGTCATACATAATTAAAACCATTTTGAGTTAATTGTTTGAATGTCTGTCCAATATTATGCAATGAATGCAGTTCCATTAGAAAATACAGAAAGATAGATTCAACGTAAACTCATTTTTATCTGAATGTACATAAGATGTGTAGTGTACACAAGACCTTGAACTATATTTTCAATAATACATACACTGTGCACCAGTACACCAAGCCAAATAAATTTTTCCCTATTTGTTATCCTTCAAATGTTAGTTTTTTGTTTGCACAAATGATTTGTACAAATATCAATAAATGTGGTAAAAAATGTGGGAAACTTTTACTGTTATTAAGATGAAATTTTAAAAGCTTTTTTCTTCTATTTTTCAAGTAGTTAAATGCTAAAAGTATTAGTTGTCCTCATTAAAGTAAAAGACACAACATAAACGATAGTGAACACGTATTATACTAACACCCTCGCTAACACCGTACGTTTCTTAAGTGTTTATAAAACAACAATCAATAAGTGAGAAAAGAAATAACTGAAATAACATCAAGTTCTCTGTCGAGACTGTTACCAGCTCGATTGAAAATCCTAACTAAAAAATTGTGAAGTATTTTTCGTTCACCACACTTTCGCACCTTCAAATTTGAATAAAAAATTGTTTATCTTAAATCAAATATTTGATTGACATCTCGCTTTACAGCTCTAAATCATGCAATGAGCATATTTAAGCGATAATTCACACAATGCACCAAACGTTTCTTGTTTTATTGTAATACCAAAACAAAATATTTAACGAGAATGACCTAAAAAGGATTATGTACACGATTTACGTTTGCAAAAATGGGTTCACTAAAAATACACAATATTGATTTCAGTTCATGTAGGTAAAACATAGCAGAATAATATGAATTCGACTCGTTTGTATATTTATGTATACATTTTGTTCGCCGTAAATCACCAGTGCAATCAAGCACAATTGAAGTCGAAAACAACGTACAGATCAATTAAAATTTATTTTATTTTTGGTTCGAAACCGATTAATATTTTTTGTTCAGGGCCAAAACGAATAATCTTCTCTGATTTGTAAATTAAAGAATTCTAAGAAAATTGTTGAGAATCTTATAAACTAGGCCCCACCTTTTGGGCGGGTCAGGTCCCTTGACTGACAACTTTAATAACATATTTTTAACCCAATTGTTACGAACATTCAAATTTCCAAGAAATCCATTTTTTCCCAAAAATCCATTTTTTCCCAAAATAATTTTTGTTCTAAAAATTCTAAGTATTCGCTCGGTTTCATTTTTTTTTTGTTAAACTTCCGAAACGTCACAAATAACTGATATAAAAACCTTCGCTTGAGTACAAATTCTTTGGTAAATAACTTTTTCTGTTCTATGTATTCTGGTAAATTTGCCAATGAAAGTAGATAAGTAGGTATGGCCAGTCCAGATAAGTCGGAGCACATACGGATTTGCATGGCGCCACCTCAAACGAACTCATTTCTAGTGGAAAGCACTAGAAATGAGTTCGTTTGAGGTGGCGCCATGCAAATCCGTATGTGCTCCGGCTAGAACAAATTTGAATGTTTGGCCATACCTATCTATTTACTTTCATTGAAATTTGCGGCCAGAGTTTTAATCAAAAATAAATCATAAATAGACAAGGACTCGTGTGAATTACGGACCTCGCTCCGCTCTGTCCGCAAACTTCCCACTCGTATAAGTTGTCTATTATTCAGTTTCATGGCCTTATTGTTAACGCTAATCAGAAGTAAAAGATGCGAATGTGGAATGATTAGAGGACTCATTCAATTTGGTGCAATATAAAATAGTACTGTAGATGTTCTTCCTTACACTTATGTACAAAAAGGAAGCCCCCGGTACTTACTACATTCACAAAACCTTTAATCATGAATAAAATAGCACGACTTCACTTGTGAGAGTTTTAAAGTTTTCTGTTTGATTGTTTTTTAGTGTCATTCATAAAATTTTATAAATATTTTATGTCATTGCGTGAAATCTGCCCGTGATAGCTGACTATCACCGTTATAGAAAACTATCGTGCGTGATAGATGACTTTCACCTGACTATCCCTGACTATAGCCAACTATCACCGTGATAGCTGACTATCATGCGTGATAGCTGGATATAACTAACCGACAAAATCAAATTCCATCAAAGTAATCTTTTTCGATTGATTGAATTTCCACCAAGTGGAAAATACTGTTTTTCTTGAATAACTTCGAGATCCTCAATCCCACATAGCCCATCTTCGAACTTAATTTAATTCTGCGTCGATTAAAAAAATAAAATTAGTAATTGGTTGATAATTACTCAAGTTATCGTGTTTACAAGCAAAATATTGGGACAAACAATTCCGTTTTTCATAACATTTCATACAACCTTTGCGACAAACATTATAGGGTATTTTCCGGCATAAGACTTACTGATTTACGGAATTTTTAAGAATTGAGTTCCTAAAAATAGGCCCTAGGCCTCTTCTAAGGTGAATTTCAGAAAAATCAAATCTTCCACGTATCTCCACAGAATCTCAAAATCAGGAAATCTTGTTTATCGCTTAAGTAATTATAGTTAAGCATCAGAAACCTGCTGTCGAGAAAACTTGACGAAAATCGATATCAAAAATTCTTTCCTTCACTGACACAATTTATTATTTGGAGGTCATGGGTCAATCGGTTGATGGGATACCGAGTCAATAGCGAAGATTGATAATCATTTTTTTAAAGCATAATAAACGCATCCTACTCATATTTGGGTCATCCTGCTTTCGAAGCATACACCTTCAAATTTACTAAGAGGAGCGCAGTGCGCCATATGCCATGCCATACTCATTCGGGTCAGTAAAAGAACACAATTATTCCACACATAAGTGGAAGTTAAAGACCTTTGGTCACTGACTTTTTATTTAATTAGATTTTTTTAGTTTCTTGTGTCAGTTGAAAAATTTTGTCTCACCATTCTCGTAATGACTCACTTCGTGTACTCGGCTTGAACGAAATAAGTGAATGATTTACAATGACATCATATTCAATAATGTAGTTTTTTGACCTCAAGTAAAATTGGATGAGTAAGTACATATACCCGTGCATTGTCTGTATGCAAGTTGAAAATGTTTTAAGCGTTTAATAGAAGCGTAAACTTGCGCTTATATACGGGTCACACATTTCTATAAGTGAACGTAATGCGAATGTATGTATGGATCACTGCATGATGACGAAACTTGTTTTGTTGTTCTCACTAATCATTGTATACATAAATCAATCGTACTCGGTTGGTGTGGAATTGTATTCTTTAATTGAAAGCGACATTAACAATGCCCACACCTGACCCAAATTGAAATGCACTATAGTTGGGAGAGCTCACATGACCTTCACCCTATTTACATTACATTACACCACAAATTGTATGCCAAGCATATGGTGATGTAATGGAACGATAAAAGCCATTTCATACAATTTTTATCCGTAAGTGATGTCGTATCACATCTGTAGAAATTGCTTCGCTAAAATCCTGAATAAATTTATAAATGAACTTTACTTTAGTACGTGCTAACTCGTTTACAGTAAAATTTAAATATTTTAGCGTTTGGCATAGGTGCCCAAACATAAACCATTTTGGGTATACTCTACGTACACAGAAATTTGTTTTCATCTAAAACCTCAACGTAACTTATCAACACCCACTACGAAAAGTGCTTTGTTCGGTGTATAAACAATTGAAAATTTTCGGCTGCTTGTGCTCTATCTAGGGAAAAGATTTTTCATTTAGATAATCTTGATTTTGTTATATTCCTTGTTATAACATTTGCATAATTTTCTTATTAACGTAATGTTCGTCGGAAAACACAATATCAAATGATGATGATGATGAATAAAATGTGAGCTACTCTACGGGTTCACGACAACATTATAATACCTAACATTTCATTAATTATAGTCGTGTCGTCCTGCGAAAACAATAATACACAGAGAAACAGAAGAATTTTATTGACTAGAATTTTAATAGAAAAAATGTTCCGAAGATTGCGTGCAAATAGAGTGTCTAACATACCACGCCATTGTGCCAATTGATAGAATACTTGAGGGCAAATCAATATTACACTCCCCCAACGTCAAGGACATTGAATTTATAGTTTAAAATTTATGTTTACGCTGCGATTCGATTCTAAGACGCTTGGGTATATTTATATTCGTTTTCATAGCGAAATATGTGTTCTCTTTGCGGAAAATATGAGCTCTACATAAATAGTAGCAGATGGAAGCATTGAATATAAAATTTCTTCAGAAACATAAAATTGAGTTTCTTCTCAACTCATTTCTCCCAACATTTCTGTAGTGACACATTTAACGATTATTTGGAACATTTTTCTTCTTAATGAATGTTCGTCTATCTAAGCCTTAAGTTGTGTTGCTAGTCTAGCTATTCTAGAGTGACCACATATGATCAACTTAAAAGTTAGCTAGCCAGAAACAGTCCAGTTTTTATTGATTTTCCGATCATTTTATTAAAAATTTTAAACTCAAATTGGTTCGTTAGATGGCTTTATACACTAACGTTGTTGTTGGAGTAATAATATTTTTTAAGGCGTCAGGTTGAAGTAAGGTTTCAAATTAAACAGATTTATCTTAAAAAGATTACAGTCGACGTCAGTGAAATTTAAATATGAATTTGCTTCAGCCTTTATTCACACAAACAAAAGTGCTTATACGTTTTTATACGGGTGAAATAGTTACAAACACGCGCATGGTAAAAACATCTGAAGCAAATTCATGTCTAAATTTCACTGACGTCGACTGTATCAAAATGAGATTAATGAAAGAAATCAAGTTTACCTCGTCGAAGTAAAGGAACGAATTGATTTAACGAAGTTACTTCTTTATATCGAATCATTCGCCAATATTCAATTAGAACAACTGCTCACAATTTATCAGTTTAAAGCGAATGAAATCAATCACACTGCTAAGCTGCTTAGCAATTTATTTTAATAAAAAATAATAAATCGAACGGATCATTTAAAGCGTTAATGCTTTCATTCACATTGCATTTAAAATTAGTTTATATTGGCTACTCTGGCTGCATCATAAATCTACAAATTGAACAGATGTTTCTGATTCAATTTTAATTTAAAACGCGTTCTATTGAACTTTTTTTTTTGATGATCGAATGACAAGTGTGTTTAACCTCAAACGAGAGTTCAAATAAAAAATGTAATTACATATTATAGTTCAATGTCTGGTAATTGGCTAACTGAATGTGTGGGACAGCAGACTTTTTTTTCTTCAAATATTTGCATTATTCATACATAATATATACATTAAACAACTTCTCGTATATATATGCATTCGACTTAAAAATAAGTTGCACGTATAAGTCTGAAATAACCAATTCATTTCAGATTTGATACGACTTCTTGTTGTTGACTTTTTATGTGACTGAAATAAGAAAATTCTGTAGACCGTATTCGATTCCGCAATCACTTAATGCCAGATACATGGCACTGTCTACTTCAACCACTCTGACGCCACAATGGGAATTTTTCGCATAGTACTGAAACGCTAAATCACTTCAAATTATTTTCTTTTAGTAACCAGATATACCGCTAACAAATACAGTCTGTAGCATTGAAACATATGAAGACACTGTCGGCGGAGTATAGGTGAACTGTTAGAATTTTTCGCAATTTTTTATTCCAAATTTTGATTAGTTTTGCCTTTCTATATCGACGTAAAGGTCAAATGTTTCATTTTCTCAACATATTATTTCAAGCAGAGAAACGTTTCTTTTACTTACGTTCTGCGGAAAAAAACCACCCTTGTACATCCTTGTGCAAAAATCATTATTAATGTAGGAGTCTTATAGTAAGACCAATATAATACATATCGGTACGTGAAAGTCTCTGGAGATACGCTTTAGAAATAAGAGAAATACATCGAACACTTGAAGGTATGGCGTTTGTATGCGGTGGGAATTATATTTGCGCTTAATACATGGTGTGCGACAACAAATGGTGGTAGCTCGATGATTCAATTGTATTCCACCGCTGTATTATATCGTCAGGACTACACTTCGTTGTTGATTGTGATTGTACGATTTGAAATTTTCGAATTGTATTGCAATTGTGTTATGGAGTTAGATTGAATCTGTTTCTATTTGTACCTTGCAAATATTGACTATATCAAAAATTTTGGTACGCAGCATCATACAGGGTCTATTGTAATAGGAATTAAAAATTCTAGAAATTCTCCAAATTCTTTTTCAACAACTCATTTGAATTTTATGGACGCTATCGGTCTTGTGGTCATATTTAGCCTTAGATGGAGTTTACCACCAACTTAGTGCTGCACTATCAAGCAACACGCCTCTTTGGAAAAGCCTTCTTATACTGATAATAGCTGCTACGGGCCTGGCACCCTCTATGGGTTTAATGGCCCCATTCAAGATGGACTTGAACATATTATCGTTGCATAAGATAATAGACTTTCCATACACTGCATCCTCTACCAGTCAGGACGACTGGAGAGCTTAGTGCTGGGCCTTGGATTTTTTAATACCTTCGTTAGATCTGAAAGAGTTGATTCTTCAAAAACACACACAATAGACAAACGATCGTCTCAAGTTTAAAAAACGTTTCATTTATTTTACTTGGTATGAATAAGTTTGATAAATACATAAGTGACGGTAGATGACAAGAGAGCCCATATCGGTATCATAGTCACATAAATCGGTATGTCTAAATGTGGATATTCCAATTTCAAACAGATCATTGTCTGTCCAGCTATCTTAAGCAATACTGCTGCAATATACCATTGATAGCCGATAAGCAACTCTTTCAAACGAGCCAAATTTCTCCACTTCGTTATGATACGAATAATGACATACACCAGCAGTATGGCATCAAATACCCACAGCGGTATAAATACGAAAAAAAAGTTCCATTGTGTACGCAATTCCAATCGAAGACTGAGAAATATGACGAAATTCAGTGTTACGAACCAGGTGAACAATGCACGGTGAACCAGAGTCATGGTGAATGGATGGATGATGTTTTTACATTAGGTGCCTGAAAAGAACGGAAAAAATTTGCTCAACGTCAGTTCTAGTGTATGAATGTAACGCAAGAATGCACGAAAACAAAAGATCCACCAAGTATGTAGGTTCATCAAGCGATTCTAATAATTCAGTCAAATTTAAATTGGCTTAATTCACGTTTCAATATTTATTTACGTTTCATCATTTTCAATATACCGAAATGATGGTAATACTTTATTATTCGGATACAAAACATACATACTCGAATGAATACATAATTCAGTGTAAGAGAAGGGTCCTTACTAACATACTTACCGAAGTTTGTAACTCATATTTTCAAGAACGATCAACACAAAAACGTGTCATTCTAAGCCACAACCACTAAATATTACAACTTAATCGAAAATTTGTATGTTCATGTAGTCGGAGCTATTTATAACATTTAAATAATTAATGAAATAGCTAGTTTTACGCGTAATCGTCTATGAAATTGTACATTTAGGTATACACATAGTCCATAGTTTGTTTGTGTTTTATGTTCTAAAATATATTACTTGGCGGTTCTTTAGTTTCAAGCGTTTTGTGTATTCTGTCACTGTAAATACTATGAAAATCGTTTAAAAAAAAAAACAACACAAAAATTTTGTGACACAGAAATGTTGATAGGTGGTCTTCAAGTTAGTTCTATAATCATACCGACAATTGTATAGGACAACACAACAGGGGTGGTATGCTGTGGAAATCTTTCTAACGTTTTTAATTTAAAACATTCATTTATTAGAAGGAGGAATATAATTGAAATCGGAATGATAGTTCAGTCGCAGAGATGACTTTCTATTTATTTCGGAATTTAGTATACCCCAATCTCACGTGAAATTTAAAAACAGTAACTGGCTTATATATGGGTTAATGCTGACAATGACAAGTTAAGAACAAATAGTAATATTGGTTAGAACACAGTAAGATGTGGTAGATCTTCATATAAACTTTTGGACATGGAACTGAAAATTGCAAAGAATAAAAACTCTCCCTTTACAGTCTACAGTTACTTTTGAAACCATTTCACCAAAACAAATGTTTTGTGGTGAAAAATATGTTTGTATCTCGAACTATATAGTTGCTAAAAGATTTGAGGGAGTGAGTACGCCCTCCCACAGAGAAACATTTATTTACATTTCATTCATAATTTTATGTACAGAGGTTTTTTTGGTGGACTAAAAATCGATATCTGTGGGATCTACCCTAAATTGCTCAAGATAAATTTACATAAAATTTGACAAAAAACACCATCAGGTTGGTAATAGTAGTTTTTAAGTACTGTTTTTCCCAAGTAAAAAATTCCACTGTCTTATCTAATCTGTTGCTGCTGTTAAAATCTGTTTCTCTCGTTTCGTATGCCATTTCAAATAGCAGAAAAATCATTAAAACCCAGAAATACAGCTTCTATACGAAGGTCAAATTTTTTATGTGTGCAAAGTATTACAGAGGAATTTAGGCGCTTTTAATCCAGGTTCTTGTGTCGAAAAAAATGACTACGTGCGCCTTAAGATCTTAAAGTTTTTTTTTGTTCCATTGTGTTTGCCATGAAACGATTCGGTGGAAAAAAATTTTTACTGGAAAATTCATCAACTTTGAAGCCATTTCCAATCCATTTCTTATAGATGAAGTATCATTCGAAAACTCGACATTTAAGTACTTCTGATTTAATTATCCATGTTCAAGAGCCTGAGATTGTCTTGGGAAAGTCATGAGTTTTTAAACGTTTTCATCACTACTTTCCCTCTCATTGATTTTTGTTGAAGGATTACTTTTAGGAACTTTATTTTCTTGTGACATAATTGTTTTATTGGTCCCGTGTTCCTCGACGAAATTATTCCTGTGGCTGTTTATGGAGTCATTCACCCAAAATTGGTTAAAAATTAAAGTCGAATCCTGACGTTCCTACTGCTACTTTGTTCTAGACACTAGACATTTTTTTCCATTTTTCTGCTTTGGACTTTTAATAAATTTTAAAGTCACCAGGGGTCAGTTCTTAAAAGTAAGTGATTTTTTCATGGTCTTCTGTCTTCCCTATCCTAAGACTACAGATCTCCAGAAGATTTTTCTTGTGTAATCGACACCAATCCGCACCACTCTTCTGTCCACTATATTCATGAAAATGTTCGTGATAATTAAGTTTATATTTAAACATGGAGATATAATTAACTTGTAAAGAATATCAAACTGAAGTGCGACTAAGTTTCTGGTAACTTGAAAGATGTTCAAACTAGATACGGTATGATGAGAAAAACTGACGAACGTGCGTCATGTCGGCACAATTAAATAGACTAATCAAAAATCTCTGCTGCTGACATAGGTTATGAAAGGTTGTTTCTACATAAATTAACGAATTTCATGTAAAAAAGACGTAGTTTGATTTGATTACATTTTACGATAATAAGATTGAAATATCCGTTCAAGTTATTTTACATTTCATTATTTACTTTATAATAACAGGGATGCGTGTGTGCACTGTTTTCCATTGTATAATCTTTGTAAGAAAATTACTCACGAGTCAATAAACTCGGTATGGTTTTTTCTTCTTCTGTCGGCCAGTCGACCTCTACGAAATTCTTGTCTACAGAAAACAACGAATCAATAAACCGGTATTTCTAATTGGGTACAATGTAAGGGACGGTTGTGGCAAGAACAGACTAAACAGAGTTCGTGCGACGCTATATGCCGAATGAGTCACTTGTGGAAAATGTATTGTTTATGATAATGTCTCCCCTTAATTTATTAGGTGACATTTCTGGGTGTGTTTTATGTTGTGCTTTATTGTGGTTAAAAAAAGACTCATCAAAAGCAAACATATCAAACCGAAATGGGCACAAAATAATATTTGGTAATAGAAAATGATGAAAAAACGATTTCGATATTAACGCACACTGGACCTACCTTATCAACGCAACGGAATAAAAAAGACAATATCCAATTTGAATTCTCTTGTGTCAACAAACTAGAAATTACCAGTCTAACCCCTACATATTCCAGTTTAAGTCGTTTTATTACACTACGATAATAAAAGTGGATGTAGCAACGTGTGAAATGGAATGGTGTGTAAAGGCAAAATGGAAATGTTTTCTTTTATTAATTTTCTTGATGTTCATGCTGCGAAAAGAATTGGCAACATGAAAAGCAATTGTGGCACTGCTAGCGAATCCAAGTAGATTCTTTCATCGAAAACTGTGGTTTTCTCGAGTTTAACATCCTCGAGCCGAATGTAATCCGGCTGGGTAATAAGACAAAACATGGCTGATATACACGCATCCGTAAAGACAATGTCAGCTGTAATCATCAGTGCTGGATTCACTAGCCGCACGTGAAATATGTCTGCATAAGTATTTTTCGAATTTTTCCCCTTACCGGCGACAGGCTTATTTTATCACAAAAACGTATATTCGAGCTGAAGGCAAATACATTTCGAGTAGACTCAACCCTTGTTATAGTTAGAACATACAAAACTTTGTATATAAATGCTATTATATAATGTTAATGCTAAGTTTCGTTTCGGATAAAAGAAATGTTTCCATTAATTGTTACTTAATACTTGAGCTTTGCGGTAAAAACAGAACGTATAACTAACTGACTGACTAATAATGGTGTAAGGACTTCGCAATGGAGTTTTATTCTAATAGACAATAGCTCCAAAGTTGTTTGTTAGAGTAAACAAAAATAAAATAAAAACGAACGGTGTGTGCGATGGAAATGACGGCGAAGATGTGTAATTCAAATAACAGACATTCAAAACAAAAACGAAGAAGAAAATAAGTGACAGGATGAACAATTATTTACTATTTACATCGTTACGTAAACATCCCATAAATAAATAATAGAGCAATGAAGAGTCTAGCATACCTCGGAGACTAAAGACCTTATCATAATGGAAGAATGAAGGCACAATTATTTTCAGGTAACGAATCGACTGAAGAAAATGCACTTCATATCACTTGCCTCAGCTCGTTAATGATAAATATTTATTAAAGTGTTTCGGTTGTTATAGAAGTTGGTAATTTTACTTTGAAATTGAGACCATTAATGTTATTACGAGAGTGTATGGTGTGTTCTCAGGTGGTTTTGTCAGGTGGACTGTAAAATATAGTTTTGATAGAAATCAGTAACCTACATTTTATAACAACGTCGAAGATTTCGCTCCACTTTGTTCTTCACCGTAATTAGAGTTACTCATTAATTTGTCATCGGCTTATGGGCCTTGAATATTTAAACAGCAGCCTTTTTTTCGCTTTTAATAAAGAAAATTTAAACAGGAGAAAAAATAGTGTGAGTACCGAGCATGGAAATAATATTTTATTCCCGGTAACCGAGTCAAAGTTTCCTGGTAACCGAAAACGTAAAAATGACTTCCCGGTGCTTATACATTTTCAGGTAATTTGTTGAGTGTTTGATTTTACCCATTTTTTTACAAAACAATTTCTCAGCATACCAGGATACCGCATTAATTACATGATCGGTGAGCACAGTCCAATCACTAATAAGTCAAATGTGTGGCACATTTATCGAGTTATTGATGATTTGACTCTGATGGCAGCACCGAAAAGAACCGAACAGTTAGATGTAGTAAAATTTCAGAATGAATTTGCTTCAGCTGTTTTTCAACTGATGAACAGAAACAATTAAAACTTCTGATACGTCTACATACGATATCATACCACTGCCACGTGTAGCACCTAAAACCCTATAAGCAGTTTTGCTTGTATGTTTAGGTCAGCTGAAGAACAACCGAAACAAATTCGTGCTGAATTTTTACTGCCTCTGACTGTAGACGTCTTCTTACAAAAAATTTATTTTTTTACGAACGAAAAGGCAATTAGAACATTAAATGTGACTGAGCTTGTTACTCGTTCATACTATTTACATATACGAGTTGATAACCTTTCAACAATCTCAAACATCCACAATATTTTTTTGTAAACTTTGAGCTTATATAAAATGTTTTCGTTTTCGTGAAAACCAATAGAATAATGTTGTTATTCTTAGGAATCTGAGAATGTAATGAAGGGAATAATGGCATCTGCCGTATAATTAGCATTCTATTTTTAAAGTTTTTACTTATTATACATTTAAACCGATCGGTCGTCGATTGTATAATGAGTACAAAAATTATACTTATTTTGGTTAAGAAATTTTCTTAAATTGAATTTGTTTTTTAGCTCGTCTTACCTTGTCTAAATTGAACGGTCAATTAAAGTGACGGACTTTGACATTTTTTACGCATTTTTTTTTACAAAACAGCTGGTAATCAACACATAAATGATAAATTGAAATGTAAAATACAAAACAGATGGTAGGAACGTGTGGAATTCAAAGTTGTTTTAAATGTTTTCTTAAAAAAAGTTCTGTGATACAATAATTTGTTATCGACTTTTCGTAGCTTATTTCCTCAAGACGGATACACTTTAATATTTTAATTTTATATTATGAACTGCAGTGTAAATAGAAAAATGAAGCACGTACGCAGTACATTGAATAAAGAATGACTTCAGAAGAAAATACAAATCTGTAAAATTTAAGATAGTCTATGTACTCTTCGTCCAGGTCTTGTTTCTAATATCTTAAGTTTCCACAGCTTTTTGAAAGCATTTTTTTCTTCGAAAAATTAGGATTCTAGACTAGTTCTCAAATTTCTTAGAAATGACAAAATGTACGTCGAAAATGTTTTCTAATTTATGGTAGAAATATTATTGTTTCTGTTATCAACTCTTGATAAAAATGAAAGTTTAAAAGAGCTCTGCTCTGGATTATGTTGTCTTACATAATATGTGACAAAGGAAAGCCAAGATTTGTATCCAACTGTTGTGAATAATGCCATCGAAAGAAGTACCAGATTCGATAAATACTTATTAATTGTGATATAATGCTATTGGTTTTGGAACGAGTGTAGCAGAAAATGTACAAGTAATCTTTGACACAGCTTTTCCGGACGAAATAAGTGATGGCATGAAGTATTTTATACCTTATGTATCACACACAAATCCATATAATAGGACAAAAATCGATTTCTGATGGGGTTAAAGTAAATATCCAATTACTTCCACCATTCTGGCTGAATTTAGAATGATGGGTATTGATTTCATTAAAAATTATAAGTAATTTACTTCGAATTAACGTCAGTACCAAATTCACAGTGATTAGTTTGAGGTTACTGCCCCAATTAATTTGAAATAAATTTACCGGCTCTCAACAATTTTCCGTTTTTATTTTAATTTTACTAAAATCGTCGCAATACAGCACTTTTAGTTTTAAAATCATCAATAAATTATAATAATAGACACCTGGTAATGAGAATACCCTTGGTAAAACATTCAATTTCAGACAAAATGGTCAAGAACATATTTTGTTTGAGTATGTACACCATTTTCTCGTTCATTTCAAATATTTACGTCCATAATATATGGGGCAAGTTACATAACGCTCATATGTTCAACCACATAAATATGTCGTATAAATAATTACGTACTGCAGTCATATATGAATTTATCTAAAATTTGCTGCGGAAAACCGCATTTACATTCCTAGAAGAAAGAATCTAATTTCGTATATTTCGTTTGTCGACTCGTGGGACTATATATAAAGCAAACTGCCTACGAGTCAAAACAAAAAAAAAAAATCACCAGCAAAATCTGCAAAGCATATACAAACGAGATAATGTGGTGATTTTATACACAAACTCCTTGCATATATGTGCCGTACTAAAATGTGCTAATTTAATTAAACAAAAATGAAAACCGATACGTTAAACGTTTGCTTTTTGTAATTTTGTTGTTGTTGTTGCTACTAAGGTTTAAAAATACAGTCAGTATACCAAAGCAATGTACCAACCACGAACAAATACCACATCCTAAAACATGAACATGTTCATGCATGTAATTCCTTTAGGTCTGATGCTCTCTTCCCATATAGATAAGTGGATATTCAGGGTATTGGATGTTCATGTAACGATCAGGGGTGTAACTTAGAACAATTTTTATTGTCGCTCTTAGTACATTTTTGATTTTTGTACAGCCCTGTTGAATGTCGTTCAAAATGATCGACTCGTTTTTTAATTTTCTGAATGTTATAGTTTTCGGCAACAACGATTACCAGTTTATAGTAAATTTTAATTGTCTTCGGCAATTGCCTAAAATCGATGGTATTTTACGTCAATTTTTATGGTAAAGTGGTACACTATGTGATCAGAAGTGGAGGTAGAAATGAAATAAACAAATAAATCAATAAAAAAATACTCCCGTACCGTGGTAGCCGTCGTCACAAAAGACGATAAAATACGACAATTGAAACAAAAAAACCAATTTTCTGGTCTAATTTCTTTTGTGTTATTTTGAACGGATTCATTTTGTATAATGGATAGAATGGGTCATACAGAAAATAATGAATTCATTTTTGACTTACATAACGTTGTCCTTCGTACAGGTCCTTGTGCTTTTTTTCTCCGATTAGAAAATCGTTTAGCTGATTGCGAAGAATTGTTTTTGGTTCAAAAATCACATACGAATCTTTTGATTTATTTTTAATTTAATTATTTAGATGTGAAAGGTCGACGGAAACATTCACAATCTATTTTTCTTATGTTGACACTTTATTATTATTACAGCAACTTGAATGAAATTAATCTCCGTTGTGTCGCTCACAGTTTTCGTTTCACGCACTGCAACCGAATTAATTAACCAAAATATCTTATTACAGAATAATCAAAATCTCAAGACAATGTTCGACTCACTGCACAGAATTGCTACACATCATTATAAATGTGGTGAGGCAAAATGCACAATAAACTTTGCGACCACCATTATAATCCATATAACACAATTGACATCGAACTGAAGAAAATCATGGATAATAAAAAATGTTTCTCGCGAAAATTACATTCTGAAAGTTTTTCACTCACGTTACGTTTGGGTACAGCACGATTTTGATACAATAACAAAACAAGAAAATTTACAGTCAAGCATGCGAATGCTGGAAGAATTAAATATTTTCTTTCTTTTTCAAAGATTACACAGCTGAATATTTAATTTTTATAAGAGCTGTTCTTCGAACAAATATCAACTAAACACAGAGAGAGAGTTTCAGAAAATTGTGTCTAATCATTTTCTACGCTACTCACAGCGTACTAGAGGATGTAAAGCCCACATATAACTTGACAAGACAAGAATTTCTCGTTTATACTGACAGGCGGGACCCGCGGGACAAAGCAAGACGACTACTTTTGATAGTATGTATGACATCTACCGATGGTTTTTAGAAAGACTCTACTTTCGAAAATGGCACCAAGTTTGATTTAATTAATGCAAACTAGCGCTTTTTCAGAAGAGTTTCTCTTCACAGTCTCCGAGCAACGTTTTTAAATGGATGAATGTTTAATGCTAACAGTGAGCAGTCACGGACTATGACTTATAATAATGCTGTGACGTTACAGGTAACTATTATTGCAACGCACTTCAAGCAAGGGTGATCACAGTCGACAACTGCCAAATAGAGTACAATGTCGTATAATAGTTACTTGTTAACCAAGGGGAGAAAATAGGAAATTGCACCAAGAGCAAAAGTTTTAATGCTTGCGTTTTGCCAAAAACCGCATTTTTGTCCACTTTGAGTAAAATAAATAAATAAAATAGCGTGTTTTGGTATTCGGCCATTTTAGGTGAGAAAATAATCATTTTCTCACTTAATATGGCTCAACCCGTCAATTTAGGGGAGAAAATGATTATTTTCTCACCTAAAATGGCGCCTCTCAGAATAACCACAAAACGGCATTTTCACCAAGGTTATACATAACCGCATCAGATGTTCAGTGACACGAGAGTTCGCTATAAACGTCATCTCTTCCTTTCTTTAAAATCACCAAATTGATTAGAAACCTGGGCCATCTGTTTTGTGATAGGCACAACATTTTGTAAAACAAAATCAAATCATGGTCAACCATATTTAAAAAAAAAGTGTCATTAGCATCGAACTATTGTGCTAGGCGTCTGAGTGGCATTATCTCCGCCCACATATTTACCTTGATTTTCACAACGCTTCATAGTGGACTAAATAACGATTTTCGCATCGCTAGCATGAAAAATGTTGTTTCTGTAGTGTTTTACAAATGTGTGACACACTGTCAAGTTTCAGTATTCTCTTTAGCGTACCACCAACACACTTCAGGCATGAGTGGTACTCTGAATAGAGTACTGAAATTGAACAGCATATCAAACAAACGTAAAACACTGTAAAACCATTTTCATGCAAAATAGAGTACTTTCTGCAGCTGATCACTACTCATGCTTGAAGTGCGTTGGTACAATTCATGTTTGAAGTGCGTTGATCATCGTCATTGTCGAATACTTTTTTGACAAAGAACATCTCTTAATTTTGTTATCGTAGGACGTCTCGCTTAGTGAACACAGACGAACACTTAGTCACAATTAGTGTAAATGAAGAGAAAATGGGAAGAACTGTCCTGAAGAGAGAAATTGACTCGTGTTGAAATTGCTTTTTGAATTTCAACAGAGTTTGTTTAATCCCAGGCTTAAAACACTCGGAAAGCATCGTTGAAAGTTGAAATGAACATTCACAACGGATCTTTTGATAGTCATAAAATGCTCCTTGATATTAATTTTCTCAACAACGTCATGATCTTTAGTACTTTTTTATGCCAAATACTGCGAAAGTTTGTATTTTCGGTCCTCAAATGGTGACCGAAAGTAAAAAAATTCAGGCCTTGGGCCGAAAGTAAATGTCACTGTCATCATTTTACTTTCGCCCCGTGGGCTTGCATATTTGCGGGTCGAAAGTAAATGTCACTGTCATCATTTTACTTTCGGTCCTCATATGTCTCGAAAACACATGTTCACTTGATTGAAAGTACGCATTGAGTGTAGTGTTGTGTTGACGATAGCCAAATGTTTTGCGGTGGTACCCCCGCGCTTTTCGGCATTTTGGTGTTTCTACAGCAAATTTTGTTGATAACTCAACAGTTTAATTAAAATTATGTTTTGCTTCGGACCGAAAATACAAATCTTCCGCAGTATTTGGCATAAAAAATAGTATGCATCACTCGGGGCAAAAGTAAAAAAATTCAAATCGTGTGATTGCCGCCCTTGCCTGCGGCGCGGGCTGCAAACTTCACACGTTTGATTTTTTTACTTTCGCCCCTTGTTATGCAAAATACTATTTCGCCTTCGTTGCGCAATAATAATTTTGGCTACTAAGGATTCAAATTACTTTTTTCGTTGATCGGAATCGAACGAGGTCAATACACAAATTGTTTCCTGAGTACCAAGTGTGTCTCGCAAACCATGTTTCAAGTACTACACTTTCGGCGCACTCAGCCTGTAAAATTGCTGCTACCTATCTCTCTCTCTCTATTGCTTGAGTCAATCAACAATAGAGCAAGAGCCGATACAATACATCATTGTACGAGTCCTCATGGTCCTCATTCTGTTCGCAACGTTCGATTAGTGTGGTTCATCCAAGCCGAAGTTTGTCTTTAAAAAGTGTTTGTTAAGTTTGCGACAAAGTTCTCGTTATACATCAAAGTACAAAATGAAACCGACCGCAAGAAAAACAGCAAAGAACCCTCCAAGAGCCACTAAACCAGCCGATAAGCCGAAGGCACGCGACATTGATGCAAAGATGATCATCGAGACGCTGAGCGCTCTAAAAAATGCAGCAGCGGATGTTGAAGATGGCCGTGGATTTGCGTTGGTTACGATTAAAAAGTTCATCACGACGACACATGGCATCAGATTGAACAAAGAACAGCAGGCGAGCATAAAATCAGTGATAGAGGACGAATTTTTGAAGGGCCATATCAAGATGACGAATCACGATGGCGAAAAAATCAATTTTACGAAGCGTTTCGACCTTCCGGCGGCCGATGATTAGCGCATCACGCATCGCTCGATACATTTTTTGGATTAGACGCTAGCGTTAATCCAAGTAAATATTCAAATTGGCCAAAATGATAAAAAATCAATTCAGTTTTCATTTCAAATTTTATGAAAATAAAGAAATAATTTTCTCAGATAAATTTGTCCTTGAAATGAACTTGTGAAAAAATCGACTTTTTTTTGTTGGTGTAACATGAAATAATGCTGTACAAAGATTGAGAATGACTAGGTAAAATCATGAGATGGAATTTATGGTGTGCTATGTTCCCGCCATAATGTCGGGAACACGAAAAACGAGACTTCAACCGCAATTTTGCGCATAATATGTCCACGACAACTTCGTTAGTAAGGCTGATCAGCAACAAATTTCAGTTTCAATAGACATCCACAGAATCTAAATTAATAACTGATCTTTAGACTTCGATATAAGGGATCAATTGACTAGACAATTCTTTTATTTTCTTATCTCTCTATCATCATCATCACCTGACCCTGTCGTTTTAATCCGGTTTTGAGTTTCTAATCATCTCTAGCTCACACGGTGTCCCTTTAACAAAAAAAAAAGTTTTTCTGAAGGTTACACAAAAAATGACTTCTGATCCGTGTGCCAGGACCTAAAAGGAGTTCAAAACCGCTACAAAAAGTAGCTTCATCTTTTGGTGTCAAAATATATAAAGTTTCGATAGCCATTTAGTGTACTCAATAGTCATTAAATTTGTGATTTCTTACCACATTTTTTGAACTTTCGAGTTTTCTCGGAGAGAATTCATCAATCCGAAAAACTCCAGTTGCTATCGAAACTTTATATATTTTGGCACCTAGAGATGAGGCTACTTTTTTAAAAAGTTCGCATTCATACAAAGTAATCATCGAAGATGTATTTTACTTCTCATAACAGAGTGTAGATTGCTCTTAACTAACTTAGTCGTGATAAACTGATATGAGCAATTCTTCGAATAAAGTAAAGTGCCTAGCAGGGTTAGCATGAAAAAGGGCCCCCAAAGGAACTAGAGCTTATGATACATCATTCGAAAAGACTTGCCCTGGAACTACTTTTAGTAAAAAGTATGAAACTCCAAAATGTAGTTATAGTGGAGCTATAGACGGAAATGTGAATTTTGATTTTCTTTATTTCAAAACATTCTCAAAAAATATTTGGATGGTAACATCTGTGTTTTTTTTGTCCGATTTTTTGGGATTTAGGGTGAAAAAATTCAGAGAAAAATTGGGCAATGCGTACTAGCTCGGTATTTTGACCATTTCACATAATTTTTCCAGATTTTTAAAAATGGTAGAACACATCGAATTTTTTAAAACAATTTTTTGCACCTTTGTGTTATTATTTTTTAACTTTCCAGTGCTTTCCGTGATTTTTTTCAGAATTTTCGGACCCTTTGTAGGTGCAAAAAATCATTCCATAATTTTTTGAAAAATTTGATGTGTCCTACCATTTTTAAAAATCTGGAATAATTATGTGAAATGTCCATAAGAGCAATCAATGGTCAAAATACCGAGTTAGTTCTGTACCTCCAACATAATTGATTTGATTGAATTTGACAATTAAAATAAAATAATCGTCAAATTTTTCTCTGAATTTTTTCACCCTCAAATAGGAGCCCAAAAAATCGGGAAAAATCACAGATGCTACACTATAACTCCATTTTGGAGTTTCATACTTTACTAAAAGTAGTTCTAGGGCAAGACCTTTCGAATGATGTATCATAATATTTAGTTCCTTTAAAGGTACTTTTTACATGTTAACCCTGCTAGGCCCGTTTCGGTTATTGTAAAATAATGTTACAATGTACACATTCACTAAATGAATCAAATGCTTAAAGTTAATGTTAAACAACGTAAACTTAAAGAACGACTCTGCGATTTTAATGTATATGTAGGGTTTTCGCTTGAGTATAAAAATTGGTGGTCGGGTCGGGTTGGGTCGGTTTTAGCCGAAAAATTGTCGGGTCGGGTCGGGTTCGGGCCTTAAAAAGTTATCGCGTTCGGGTTTGAAAACCAGCGATTCGGGCCGGGTCCGGTCGGGTCGGGTATTGAAAAAACCTCGGCCCGCACATCTCTACTTTTAGGTGTACTTTTGGTGCAATTTGGTACATCGTATAAGCTTTGTAATAAAAATTAAAATTTTTAGAGACATGCCGTAGAACAATTTTTTGCTCAGAATAACGTCGTGAAGAATCTTGAAAATGTATGGTAAATGTCGCTATTTTCACAAGTCGACTTTGGGGAAGGATCTAGCCGAAGACTAAACAAAGTGGTTCTGAACTCCGTTTAGGTCCTAGAACTCGAATCAGAAGTCATTTTTTGGGTAACCTTCAGAAAAACACCATTCTCAATAAAGCATAATTTTTGTGCTCTTACCTTCGTAAGATCTGATTCAACCAAAATGTTATGAAAGAAAGACAGATTCTCGTTGCATCCGATCTCACTTCAATTTTGGCACCGCTACGGTCTCCATCCACACTTAAAAGACACATTTCTTTTGTGATTCTTACTGTTTTCTTTATTCATCTCCTAGTTTTTGGGTACAAAATACCATAATATCATTTGCAGTACGTTCGAAACAACTATATTTCTAGCTAATTTCACATAATTCAGCTGGTAAAAATTGTCTAAAAATTTTCGATTAATTTTTTGTTTGTATAAATTTTGCATAATTCTAGTTTCGAGCTGATTGACAAACAGTAAATGTGCGGTTGTGATAAGACATAATCGCATATTGTGGTGAAGTAGTTGAAGTGAATGCCATATTTTCGATTGCCCAACTACGCAAATCATCTGGATGAATCGACTCAGGCGGTGAATCATTTCACTTTTATTTAAATGCAGAAATAAACATTTGCAATCAAAAAATGTAAATGTGAACGAAATCCAAAGCTCTTTCTAATGGATGCTTTAGAAATGTTTACATTTTCCTCGAATTCACATGACATACACACCCAACCCCAATAGAGGAACCTTGTAGGAATATTGAACCTGTGGAAATCTTGCATTTCCATACAACAAGTAATCGTAGTGAGGCTCCAGGGCGCCGATGCTTTACAAATCCTTCTAATTTTCGAAAATTGAGTCTTCTCCGAATTTATTGTGAAAATTTTAGGAGCAATAGAATTGAAATGATTCTCATGTTAATCAGGAAGAACTTTTCAAGTTACGAATTGTGGAATGGGATGCCGCTACTAAAACGGTGTAACTTCCAGGTCATTCAACCGAAGAACCCTTGAATGGAGAAGCACCGGTTTTCCGTTTAATTATTTACTTTTCGTACCTCAGAAGCTCTGGACCACAAATTGCCACTGTCAATCATTCCCACATGGACCTTCTACATTATTGTATTATGTAGACACACAAGCTTTTTATGTAAACATCTATTTCGTGTAAATGAGGTCTGTTGATTATTATAAATGCGCAAATTTTCTTTCAATTAGTTAATCAATTAACGTTTACCTACATCATAATAAGCTACAATATGTCCATAGTTTAACTATGCTATCTATCGGTCACCGTATAACGATCGTTATAATAACAAAACAAAAAATCTCAGTCCATGACCCATACACATTATCATAATGTAAACTTTTAATCCTAAGCCTTATGCTGTACTCGAGTTACTCGGAGCACCGCTGATGGCACTGAACAATGCAATGCTGTTGCGGTGTGCGTTGATACCGGACTCATCGACCGGTAGAAACGATTCGTTCAGTAAATCGGTCAATGCACTGCACAGTTTATTGTAGTTGTCCTGTAAGGCTGAATGATATTCACGTTGATCGGACGAGATCATTCGACCATTTACTTGCAGAGCTGTGTTACAGATGCTCACAAATTCTCTGTAAAACGAGAGTGGATGGAAATGAAATTAATTTTCCATATTTGCTCTCTACCACGCAAATTATGCCATGTTTACACATACCTGAACACTTCCTTCAAATCTTCCACTTTATCACTGGGATACTGCATCGATCGCTGTGGTTCCAGAAATGCTGTTGCGTATGCTAACGGTCCAGCATTGACCTGAACCGCAACACTTCCTTGCAATCGTAGCTGCAACTTTTTAACATCAATCGGTGGAAGGACCACCTCTTCCAGCTCGGACACACGATTTTGCATTTCATCAACAGCTACTTCAATCGGTGTCAGTTCAATGAACTGCTTGTCTTTGATTGCAATACGTTGGAGAACATAGGGAAACGAGTACAGAGCTGAAATCGTGAAATGGATTTGTTCAGAAAACGAAAAGTTTTGGTCAAGTCATTCGGATGTTACTTCGTAGTATTGTTCGTCGTTTCCATTGTTCTTCAACCGATCCACGGGCTGTACCGTTTTTAGTGAATGGTGTTTCGAACATGAACGTATCAACATCATGGTTTTGCTGGTTAGTTAATGAAATTTTTTTGATTAGAGTGAATTTCCTACACAAAATTGACTTTGTTGACATTTTACCTCGAACTCATTCTGACGAGACTCCAATTCGTCCTTGCAGAAATATGGTATGACATGGGTTACTTGCAAATAAGCTTTAGATGGATCTAACGTGGACGGATTTACCTGAGAACGAGTCGTGTTAGTGTTTGATCTTTAAAAACGAAATCTTATAAGACAACTTACCGGTGACGAGTCCATAATCATTTTCACATTTTCCGCGCCAAACTTGTCGCGGTATTGTTTATGTAGTCGCTCAGAAATTTCGCTTAACGACGTAATTTTCGGTTCTTTATACACATACTCAACGCCACTGTCGCCTTCGAAGTAAAGCTGAAATATTGAGAACAAAGTTCGATAAGGTCTTCCTTCAAAATTTAGTTTCGCATCAACAAACCTGCCCATAGAATACGACTCTATAGAATCGACCAAGCAACCGTTTACCCGATCTATTGAATTCGGTCACTTTGTTGTAGGCCTGTTCCAAATGCGAATAGCATTGTGCCAAGCCGAGGTAGTCACGCCGATTCTCGAGTATCGGAATGATCAACCGATACAGTTCACCTAAACATTCCAATCGTTCGGCACGGTCCAAATACTCTGCACATTCCTTCAACTGATCGAGCAACATTTGCTCGGTGTACTGATTCGAATCCTGTGCTCCACTGTCCAATTTTAAACCTTTCTCGTCTCGCGAAATATTACTGGAAATCCGGTCAAATGACTCAGCACCCCATTTTATGAAACCACCGCCGCGTAATTTCAAATATTCTGCCATTAATGCGGCGATGTGCAAATTACAGCATGCTGCCTCCGAAATATTCCCATTCTGTTCGTGATTCCGACCCATTGTGACTAGCCAGGTGTGACGTAGTTCAGGTGTGGAGGCATATGAATTAGCCAGTGAGTATTGCAGCTCCAATAATTTCACTTGGTCCATATGATGAGCTTGCATCTGAGCGGTAGCCATTAGAACCGTTCGTACGCGTTTCGTCAGATCTTTGACTTCCAACGGGAAACCAGTTCCTCTCATTGCTTTGTCACTTGTTGCGTAGCTGAGTGAGAATGAAAATTATTAGCAGTCAATTTGAAGCAAGAAAAATTTCACATCGTTACCTGTTGATGAGAGATAGGGACTCCTGAAATCGGGCATTATTTAAGCCAATTACGTTGCCAAGCATTTGTGAAACCGAAATTATAACTTGCAAATGTACTCTGGTCAAACCCTTTCGTCCACTGAACTCGAAGTTACTTCGCATCAGAAGATACAGAACGGCACAGGATTCCTGACGAAGACTCGCCAGCCGACTATCACAGCATTTCAACAGTTCGAATACCAACTGGCCACAAAGAATTGCATTCCCTTTAAATAGGGCCGGCGAGAAGTTATTGATGAATGCTCGAAGCGATGCAAAAACGTGTTTGGACAACGTTTCCGATTGTCCCAATTGAAGGAATTTTAAATAAACTCGCAGTAGTTTTGGTAACACTATCCCATCGAGCATTTTGTCGCGAAACTGAAGTGTGTACAGACCAATGCAATCCAAAATCGTCAGTCCCATTTCAGTTGCGAAATTTGATTCTTTTAACGCTTGAAAAGATCTTGAAGCTTCTTCCAGAAGACATTGTCGATTTTGAGCGTGGGTCAATGTGCCAGTGTCGTGTAAATTATTTACAGACTCGGACGTCGGTGGCACCATTCGGGCAGGTAATGTACTCGCTTTAGTGGCTCGAGTTTTGATGTCATTACTTTTTTCATTTACGGCTATGTTCTTCTTACCAACATATCGGAAATAGATAAGACACATCTCGAGTACGGTGAAAAAGGAAACCGTTTCACTTTCGGTACAGTTCTGCCACCACATCGCCATTTGATCGGGTGATAAATGCTTGATAACAAACAGGAAACAAATCAGCATGTCTTTCGTTTCACTCGGCGAGAATTTGTCCAGCCTGGGTATGACAGACGGTTGAGTGACACTGATTGAACGATTGTGGGATGGACGTATACTGGAATCATAGTCAGGATTCCGAATGATGGTCGTATCCTGCGATTGATTTGAACTTTCCGAGTCCAAGGATGTGTGCGAATGGCCGTTGGTTAACTTTTGACCGGCAATAACAGCCAAATAACCATTGTCTTTTAAGTGTAACGATGCTCGCACGGGACTGGGGTGATCAAAGTTCAACGTTAAACGGTTGCGAATCTTTGGCGTACTGGAATTCGAAACAATTGAGTTGTGGTGACTTATGGCAGGTGTTGAATCTCGAGCAAAAACGTAGCTACTGCTGCTAGATATTCGATTTGACATTATCGATGTAGAGTCGGTGCGTTTGTTTTCTCGACCATCGGAGATTCGATTAAGATTTTCGAGCACTATTCCCAGCCAGGGAATGTATAGCATTGCGATTCGAGCTAATTGTCCCTTATTTTGATAGCGATCATCGAGATCATGTTTGGCTATAAGTTCTTTCAACGTTTGCAGCGCTAGACGTCGAATATGACTGACCTCATTCAAGGAACTTTTAACCTCTTGCATTAGTAAGGCAGTCAAGAAATGCTGCTGACAAAACTCTTCGGACAGTGTGAAGTGTTGCAAAACATCTGGTGGTCGCCGTGGGCTCAATAAAAATGGCAAATTCAGCGGGACATAGTGTTCATGTGCACAGATTTCTTGCAAAAATGAAAATTTGTACTCGTACAATGTGCGAGGGTCGCCAGTTGAGAACTGATTCATGTACAGTCTCATCAGTTTAAATACGAATCCCCTGTCCATGAAGGTCAGACACCTTTTGATGAATATCGATAGACTTTTGTTCAGCAGTTCGGTTTCCAGCGGCAAATCTTTGTGTCGGGAGAACAAATATGGAACGAGAACGAGGAACAGAGATTCAATTTTTGCGGAATAATCCTTCGGAAATCGTTCGTTTCGATGCATCCGTATCCGACCCGTTCCAATTAAATGCTGGGCCATGCTTTTGATGATAATGTCAAAGAAGGTGCTCGAGTATTTCATAAATTTGTTGATGATCAAGAAGTCGGTGTTGTTTGGATGAAGTAGAGTAGGCAAGTGTTTGCATAGTTCACCATGCACGGTGTTCATCGAATTGGGACTGCCTTGATTCTTCTGCTCAAAAGATGTCGTTTGAAAGACATACTTTACATAAGATGATAGTAGCTCCTTGCGGTATGCCTCCTCGGATATCGTGTGAATCAAATTGATGATCAAACGAATAACATTTAGTCCAATCTCGTCACTTGTCGTGTTAACAAGCAACGTAAAGAGTTGGTTCAAGATGGTTGGCAAAAATGTTATGACGGCTGACAAATGAATCGCATGTGCTGCCTTAAGAATTTTGCATGTTTCCGTTTCGGCAGGAATGGCAGATGTTTTTGGCTGCTGTAGTATCCGTTCTGTGTGCGAAAACAAATTGTGCAGATGCTGATCGGTTGTCAGAACAGTTGAATTCAGTTTAAATGTAACGGAAAACAGCGGTTTTTGATTATCGATCCATTGAATGTCCGGTCCAGCGTTCTGCTAAGAAATTTAAGTGTGTAGCGTCCGAAAGGAATTTATGAAAAATTACGAGTCAGTTAGTTAGGCTGATGGTTTAGTGGGTTCGTTATGAATATCTTTGTCGAAATGAGATGAATGACTGATATGTGACGCGAAAATTGAACTTACCCCTTTTCCCAACCCCAACGGTTGAATGGCTAGATATCCAGGTGGCAACGTGGCAGCAACAGGTATACATTGCTCGTCAATGTTAATTTTTCCTTTCGCCAACAACGGCAACCAACTGTAGCCGACTGGATTTTCGAATGACGCACCCGTATCGCGTTTCTTTGACATATCACACGAAACATGTACAAATGAGAACAAAATGTGATGTTGGGTGGTAATGTTCAGGGGAAGCCGCAGTTTGATCTCGTCGTAAAATGTAGGATTTGTGTTATGATGAACGACAGGACAAGAAATCTTTGGCACAAAAGTTGGATGTCCTGGACGTCCATAGATACACTGGGTGGATGGGCACATTCAACGTTATTATCAGCGTGAGGGTAGGATTTGAAAGCTCAAAACTCACCGATAAGGGCTTTGCGCCTTCAGAATCATTGTCCCGAAGTTCTACTATCACTGCAATATTCCTGGCACGTGAAAATAACTTTTGACTATCAAAGTTTAGCGTTAGAGGATAAATGAACAGATGATTGATGAACGTTGTAAATGGATGAACATCTCGTTCCGTCGTTCCAACGAATTCCGTTAATTCAAGCGACGGTTCATTAGTTGGAGGATTCGGGAACGGTTTCAGCTGCGACAAGGTTGTTGTCAGTGAATCTGAAATTTATCGAGAAATTTTCATCTCGGCACAATGACAATCACAAAATCTTCTGTTTACTGTTTGGTAACTCTGTCAACGGCTCAATGGTTATTTTTAACGATCCCGGTATCACAGTCAATTTACTGAACTTGTCTGGTTTCCTATACTCTGCTAACAATTTCAGAAGTTCTTCATCTTTGAGCTTATTGCTCTCTTGACGATATATGGCTGGAAATTCAATGGCTGTGTCCAATTCACTGCTGTATAAACGGAATAATGGTTTGGCAGCCCATGCAAATGGCATTCTGAAGTGGCCGATTTTCTGATGAAAAGCCCTCACATTTTTGTGCAATTTCAGCGCAAGTTTCGGATCTTTGTGCGATTTCAGATACGGTTCGGTTGTGTTGTTTATGCCACCTTGAAGAATTTTATCAATTTTAACGACGAGGAAGATGTCGGGATGTGGTGCCGTTATGCTTAAGATGGCCTGTTTTGGATATTTTAGCCAGTCTTTTGGCAAATTGAGGAGATCGTTAACGTCATCGTTCAGATAGGACGAACCATTTGTAAGTGGAAGAGATTTCGATGCACAGCCAAATGGAAACATTTCACGAATTTGCTCGGTGTTTATGTCGAAATAGAAATTTTCAGTCAATTTACGGCCCGCTTTCGAATCATACAACGCTAAACTTGTTATGTACGGCTCGATCTGGAGATCACTTTCGTTTTCCGCATCGTTAGGTGTCTGCAGTCGAAATCTAAGGTTTTCGCATTTTAGCAGAAAGCGTTGGCCAAACTGTTCACTAAAATTGCAGGGAAAAAGTCTTAAGAATTGTGACCGAGCAAGTCTAGCACTAATTACTCACCGATATGGATCAATATTCTCGACATTTGTGATTTTATTGGGGATTTGGTATCCAGCAAATAACCTCTTTCGCTGTTCTCGTCTGGACTGTGCTATTGATACATCTGTTTCACGTCCATATCTACAAAAATGTGAGAGTTTCACAATCAAACGATACAACAGATAAGATTCGACATGAATACAAACTTCATTAACTGTGGATTCATACTCTGATCTAAGCCCTTTAGAGTGCCAAACATTGTAGTACTTGGGCTCGGTGGGGGTGCTTTTGAAACAAGAAAGAAATTGGTTGAAAATTCAAATTCAAATTAGACATACAAATTCCGCGACCAGACCTCTTTCCAAGGATGCGGCACGTTTCTCTTCTTGCAACTTGTTCTGTTGCAAGACCGAATGCAATTTGTTTAGCCAATCTTGTAGTTCTGTATCATTCTCAGCGGCCAATGTGAACGATTTATGTCCTTCGCACATGTGCAATTCGAAACAGTATTTCGCCCGCTTCGGATTCTGCACCACCTCGGTACAAAAATCCATTACGATTGTTGCCTTCGCTTCGCCTTGCTTTTCATCTTTGTGCAGTTCGAGAATGTATGTCCCATCAACTTCTTGTCGCAAGTAGCAATACCTGATAATAATTGTGCGTCAGTGTTACAGTGAGCAACTCAGTTTTAAACATTGCATCAAGATCAAATTAGTCTAACAACATTTTCTTCCACATTAATTTAGAACATCCCAGGACTTGTCTAGGAATTAGGGAAAAAAAATCCTTGTCGTTACCTTCGCTTGAATGATTTGGATCCTATGTGGGCAAACATTCGTTCAGAGCTAGCATCGGGTCCTTTGAGCAGAAAACCTTGCTTCGTAATTGTATCCGCTTGTGATCTAGTCATATACTCGTCAATCCGATCTGGATCAGCATCAATTTCATAGACTTCTTCCTGAAATTCGTCGGCTGGAGATATTCTGTGAAACGGTGCGATCGTTAGCCATAATTCTATATCATAAACGTTAAAGAGACACAAAGGCAAAAAAGAAATTTATAAGCACGAAGCTCCCCGCCACTGCAAGAGCGATCTTATAATGAAATTGTTTCGTCCACTAATTCATCTTAATAGTATCTAATTACTGTAACTTGATCATCATTTACATTATGCATCACGATGACGAACGAATAAATCACTATTGTGGAGAGACAAAGAAAGATCTAATCCAATTTACCTTGGTAATTCATGACACGATCCGCTGTATGCATTATACTTGTAATGTACTAAACTATTGTTTCGATTGTACGTATGGAGAGCTTGTCTGGTCAATAGAAGTCCGTGATGAGTTTGATGATTGTTGTTCAATTGTATTTGTGTCGCGTCTTCTGCTGGTGTTGTTGGTACTGATTCTGTGATGCCATTCGAAAATGATGGTATGTTATTGGTGACAGTGCGAAATTTGCGGGGTAGAATAACTTGCTGGAAATATTTTATAAAATTGCAGTGTGGTTATTTATGTGGAAAACGGTTCAACTGAATGAATTGATACGAAAAAAGTAGTTGTTACGATATGCAATACGATCTTAGCGAGGATCTTAGTGAGTTTGCGAGTACTTTTATTGGCTGCAAATATGCATGAAATAAACAATTTGCATGTTAAGAATCGAATTTGATTGGAAGAAATTCGTCTAGACGAAGTTTATGTTTCTTCTAAAATTCTGATGTAGAGCTCTAGAATATCTGATTGAAGCTAGAATCACGAACAGCCACAAAACAATGAATATCAGGATCCTAACGTGAAGAAACGATTTAAAGAGCCTCCATTTAGCTCTAATCACTTTTTGATTCATTGTTTATCGCAGTAAATATCGAGTGATACATCGAACGAATTTTATTTTAAGTCGTAGATCGTACTGCATGCATATACAACTTACAATATGTTAAATGTAATATGACTGTATTCGTATATACATAAGTCGAGCAATAAATTACAAATTCTTTTCAATATTTTTCTTTCATTTTACGTATCAGCGCAAAAACACTATTTGCGAATTCAACAGAGCAAAAATGAAAAAACTTGAACATCATTGTATATAGAATGGTCAAAATGATAGATAAATATTTATAAAAAATATGAATTTCATACTCACCGACACATCGTCTGTAGGATATAATGATAACAGTAGCTCTCTTTGCGGGTCATTCTGTATCAATACTTTATTTTTCAGAATAAAATTCTCAAAATCGATTGGCTCCACGACCAGCGGCTTGTTCTATAAATAAAAGTAGGAAAAAAATGATTGATCATTTTGCTGATCAAGAGAATTGTTGATTTGTTAAAGCTTAAGATGATTAAATCATGCCATCATTCATTACACATCATATGGATTATTATTAATTTTATGCGATATTCAACTGCTACACATATATGGTAGCGGGTCGGGAACTCTGAATTACGGTTTAAAAGAAAATACGACGGACAACTGTGAATCCTATATCGTTGTACTGCAGGTTGGAAAAGCAATTTTCGACTTTAAAAATGTACATCACACAGGTGCATGAAAACATAAAATTCTCTTCCATAACCAGCAGAATTCTTATTATTCAAAACAAACAACACTTCCGCAGAGTGTAGTGTAGATGTAGAGAATGAGTATCAAAACAAAAGGAATTCACAGATACGAAAATGTGTACATGTACAGTCCTGCTCTGACTCCGGGGATGAGTGTGGGATATTGGGCTAAATAAGTTGTTTTCTGGTCCGGAAGGCTTAAATATTGGACCTTTAACTTTTTTTTAGAATTTTTACAGGAAGTATATATCCTGAAGGTGTCCCCATTACTAGCTATCACCATATCTACGATATCATGTATAACGTAAGAATGGTTATGGTGTTTCTAGGATACTATAGAACAATAGGCAACCTAAGCAATTTTCTTTTCAGCTACACAAGAATCTGCGGCTGTAGAGTTAGTGAAATTTGTTTGCATTTTATGTGACTAAAGTTCAATGAGAGCAGATTCTGAAATTTTATCACCGTGCCAATGTTGTAATCTACGTTTGAATTACACTTTTGTTGTAACCAAATCACATTACTCGCATGAATGATACCAAAATATTTGTTCAGAATATATTCTCAAGGTTATACAGAACACAAGTGGTCAATGTAACAAAAAAAAATCAACCAAATATCTAAAACAGTTTCAGGCCAAGCATGAACACGCTGTTTTACATTAAATGAAATAGGTAGCTCTAAATTAGACATATAGGTACGCTGAGTGTAAATACATACAGTTTGGGAAATAGGAAAAATAAAAAAGAATAATGCGAATGATAAACAAAATTACGCAACCGAAACCGGCCGCTTTTATGTTTTCGAATTGACACAGAATTATTTTGTAAAACAATATTCTTTTTAGCATGTCAAAAGCGTAATATTAATTGAGAGATGTATAGATGTAGATTAGCAGGTTATCAATGTGAAGTGCGGTATACAAAATATATGAAAGCATGGCAAATTTGAAGCGAAACTTGTTTTTCGAATAGGTATAAAATGTGTATTGATCAATCGTGTGAAACATTTAATTAATTTGTAATGAACATTAAAATTTTGAAAAGAATAACGAAAAAATTATGGAAATTTTCGCAAGAGAAATTAGAGCTTCTTCGAACGACATCAATAACACTGTATTTTACACAGTCAAATATATAAGTGGTGAGGTCATGGTTAATGGTTACAACATGCGAATACAACATGATAAATTACATTCAATGCTTGTAATACTTTTTTTCAGCCTAGAGACTTTTCGACTGTCGACGCATTAACGCAAGTAACGAGTTTTGACTTTGCATTTTACATTTTATATTAACTGTTCATCCGTTGTGATTCCAGCCTTTTTGTAAAGCTAGTTGCTAGCTCACAAAATAATTTTTTTTCGATTAAATCATTTTTATAAGAAATTTCCTCCATTAGTCGAGACTGCAATTGGTTGAAGTGGATTTACTGTCATTCTGCAAAAAAATTGCAAATGCTGCACGGTGAGCTTCAAAAAAATTTTATTCGACCTCTCGTGGACATCATGAAATGTTTCTTGTGGTTTCTGTAGAGGCCGGCACCACGAGTAAGAATAACATAAAAAGAAAATATTTCGATGAGAAAACTTTTAATTCGATCGATTTTTCGTTTTGTTGGGACCTACGGGAAGCTTCGAAGACTGTTTGGACCCTACTGGTGACTTGTTTGATCACAAAAATATAGTTGCTGTTTAGCCTGATGTCTAAGCTTTACAACGATACTAATCATGATATGCATGACTGCCAACAAACATCTTTTATGAAGTGAAGTCATTCTACTAGGTCGCTGTGAATTTTAGCTGCTGTATCATTTGTATTTTCTCTAAAAAAAAGTATTTTTAAGTAATTTACATAACTTAAGGGTCGAAGGATGAGCTTGGAGTTCATTCTGATAAAATCTTTGTTGTTAGACCTGAACGACCATCCAATTTTCTTCGTATAATGTCTCATTTTTAGTAGAAACAACTAAAATGTTGCAGAATTAGCTTAGAATGGACTACTGATTTCATAACTTACGAAACAAAAGAAAATATAACCAAGATTTGTTAATTTTTGACTCGAGATAATGCAATTTGCTCATGATTGCGATTTATAAACCTATTTCGAGTCAAACATCTTCTTTCGACCTTTATTAAGTAAATTAGCTAAAAAATACTTTTTGAGAGAAAATAGAAATAATCCACGTATGATACAGCAGTTGCAACTTGCAATTCACATCGACCTAGTAGAATGACTTCGCTTCATAAAAGATGTTTGTTGGCAGTCATGCATATCATGATTAGTATCGTTGTAAAGCTTAGAGATCAGGCTAAACAGCAACTATATTTTTGTGATCAAACAAGTCACCAGTAGGGTCCAAACAGTCTTCGAAGCTTCCCGTAGGTCCCAAAAAAACGAAAAATCGATCTAATTAAAAGTTTTCTCATCGAAATATTTTCTTTTTATGTTATTCTTACTCGTGGTGCCGCCCTCTACAGAAACCACAAGAAACATTTCATGATGTCCACGAGAGGTCGAATATAATTTTTTTGAAGCTCACCGTGGCTGAAACTAATACTCATTCAGATTTTCAAAAATTGTTGCAAATTTAAAGCCCTCACTCATAATATACTTTGTGATCAAAGATCTTAGAGAGATCTCTTCCGTGATCCGTGAGTAAATACTTGATTGAATTACAACTCTAGTCTGGTGCGAGCTGTCCTTTCGCTCATATTGAATGTAAAAAGCGATTTTATGGTTGATTATCGTAGGTGGATCGGCCACGAACTCGAATCGCAATGTTGCCAAGCTGGAATCAACCTGGTTTGGGCCAGGGAGCCGCCCACAGCTAAAACTTCTTTCGGCTCTATAAAATTGAATTTTGACCCGAACTGAGTGGGAAAAAAATCTTGTGTTCCTTGAACCATTCTGCATACGAGAAAAATATAAGTGCTTGAAAAAGTATGCAGGTAGCGCTGTAATTCAAGATGGCGCCCATCAATACAAAAAAATGTGTAAATCTGGAAAATCCGGTAAATGCTTTTTTAAAGTAATTAATGTTTTTTATTTTTAACATAAAATTGACACCATTCGGAATAATTTCGCCCATGGAACCATGTCAAAAATATTTCATTTTATATTTTTAAATAAATTTTCAAAAATCAAAATTTCAAAGATCGAAAAGAAGTGTTAGGCAACGTCGGCCCCCTAGACCCAACCAGGAAGATCCCAGCCTGGCAACATCGCGATTTGAGTTACTGGTCGATCCATCTACAATAATCAACCATAAAATCGCTTTTTACATTCAATATGAGCGAAACGGCTTTTTTGGACAACTCGCACTTGACTACTCGTTGGAGAATCTTAAAGATTAAATTTGTTTTGATATCTATCCGAGATGGAAAGTCTTCGAGACGAAACGTAAATATTTATTGTTTCCCGGAAGTGCAACACTTGAAAGCAATTCTTTTCTCTTCAAAAATCAAAAATATCTCACGTCAATTATTTCACAAAAAAAAACCATGTGCTGACAATGTGGTAATAACGAACATGAGATTAGTTATTCGCATCATTTTCCAATTATGTGTGGCTAACATCAGTTCGCACACATTGCTGAAACATTTCAATAAAATGGTTAAGAGACCAATTTTTAACACATAAGTTAATTTTCAACTACACTAAATGAAAAGCTTGAGGTACGGACAGACAAACATATTTGATGGAAATAGGAAAATCATTGAAAGATGCGTAGCAAACATGCTAATAAAAAGATGTTCGTTGATTAAGTAAATTATTGAAAGTATATTAACATCAGTGAACGAATGTTTATTTGAGTAAATTATGAGCATGTGTTTCAATTGATTTTCGTTTGAGTGGATCGCTTAAAAGATCCTTCGTTTTAATAATGATTGAAAGTAATTGTAAAGTGATATAAATGTTTCAATGTTTCCTTTTTTTTTTTTTATTTGTGGAATATAATCAACGACGAACATATCGTCGAGTCGTTAAAATTCCAGTACGTTTAACAGACACATCAAATAAAATCAATGCAACGCAAAATTTCAAAGATGTCTGGGAATGAACAGAGGTTTTGTATCGATATCTAATTTTATTTTCTCATACCGTCAAGGACACGAAATAAGTAGCGAGAGACAGCCAAATGTGCATCAATTGAATATGTAAATGGCATTTTTTTTATTTCATCCAAAAGTTTATTAAAATTAATGATCACAGCTCGTTCAAATGTGTTTACTACCAAACTCTAGCGATGTGTGTTTTCGGAACAGAAATTGAAAACATCTGAGAGTGTGCTATTAAAAATTATTGTGTTAATAATAACACTACAAAAACATGTTCGCGTTCGTTCGTAAAACTACAAATGGCGATATATCTAAATTCGACTAATATTTAGTCTATAAGTAAATGTTTTGAAAGAGAGATGACTAAATGCCGTACGCATGGATTACAAAATTAATAACGGGCCATTTCACGTTTCAGTTTTAATTCCTTGTTTATTTTGAAAACGTTTTTTTTTTCGTTGTTCTGAAGAGTTTAGATGGAAAAAGCCATTATTTGTTTCCATCTTAAATTAGGTTAGATTTTCAAAATAAACTCAAAATTAATTTAAGATTTCCGATTGCATTTCACCTATATACAATAACTACGTACTTAAGATTTTGAAGCGATGATGTCGGAAAATTGAAACTGTAAAAATGTTAGAACAGTAAAAGAAACGTCTGGCTACGGATGAAAATAGAAGCCATTTTCGTCGATTATCTAATATTTATTTAAAGTCTCATTTCATATGTGAACGTGAACAGTGGTCGTTATTGAAGTGTGATTCGGCCCATATGGTAAAATTTCTATAAATTTTTTTGAGTACACATTAGTCCGCCGAAAGAACTCAGTAGCAAAGCAACATGCAGATTCATACTTCTCTATTGGTTTTAAACTGCTAAAACATGGGTAGAATTGAGACAGTGTCAACGATTAAAGGCACAAAACCTTAACAATATGATCTTCAATTCAATGGTTGTAATCTTCAATGATTTTAGTCACTATTAAGACAAATCAACAGTCGCATTGATGACAATACTTTCCGCATTTCGCATAGTTATTCTAAGGTCGACACGCGATAAATAAAATTTTATGCAGAGTTCTCCAGTCATCCGATATAACTTGAAAACTCGAACCGCCGATTTTTAGAGACAATGGAAGGAATGGCGCACGGTCGGGTTGAACAAAACTTAAATAGAGTCGCGACACCTCTGATTTTTTTTTCATGTTCTGGTTGAGGCACTCGAGTACTGCACGAAAATGTATTCAGTTTCCGGATCTGTCCGGTCGTTTCAGAGAACCGGCACACGTGGCCGAGAGGGACCGACGAGTCAATGTAAATACAGATTGTTATAGCATATCCGTTGCTATAACAATCTGTATTCAGATCAGAGGGACGAATTGTAAGTTAATTCGTGTCAAAATTGCTTCTCTCAACAACCTGGCCACGGAGCAACAGCCACCTAAAGTCGAAATTTCGACATTTTTGAATGATGATATGTCTAAGACGAAAAATGTTTCAAACTCTTTGAATATTGGTAGAGGATTCCATGCTCTATTAAACGTCGAGAATGTATTTTACAAAATTTGTCTGAATTGTTCAATATTTAAAAAAAAAATATTTTCACCATCATCGACGAAACTTCAAATCATCTGTAATACACAGGTAGACCCTTCTTGTATCAAAACAATAATGCCTGATCAGCCTGCAGTCTCAGCTTTACAACGATACCAAACTTGCCATACCAGCCTCACAACAAGTATCCGTTACGACATTTTATTTGCAGCAAGGTCACTCTACGACGAAATTTTCAATATATCATCTATCTTCAAGTGCCCGTTCCTTTAGGATGACTGGAATTGTTATCCATTCTTCATAAATAAGTGGTTTGAGTTATTTGGAGCATTTCTTACAATGATTACGTGCATCTGGAGTCGGTTAAAGCTGATTTTCACATATTTTTGTGGTAAATTTCTTCTTATGGCTAGCGAAAAATGTCATTCAAAAATGTTGAAATTTCGACTTTAGCTGGCTGTTGCTCCGTGGCCAGGTTGTTGAGAGAAGCAATTTTGACACGAATTAACTTACAATTAGTCCCTATATAGTTCCTATATCAATCTGTATTTAAATTGACTGGTGGGTCCCGCACGGCCACGTAGGCCGGTTCTCCGAACGCGACTCTATTTACTCTATCTCGTAGGCCGGTCGCGACTCTATTTAAGTTTTGTTCAACCCCACCGTGAGCGTCCCACTAATACCACGGACTACACTCATCAAAAACTAGCAGTTTAGCTCGACGTGGAGCAACTGAAAAACGAAATGATTTTATAAAACAATTGCTGCAGACAACAATACCTTTCGGTTTTTCCGAAGCAATGAATTTCATTGATATAATGGGAAAAATTCTCAACCTGACCACAGGAGAGTAACGATCGAAATATTATTTGAAGCACCGGGTAAGTTTAGCTATACAAAGAGTTAATGAAGCCTCTATGCGCATTGCGGATCATATTCGTGGAAAAAAATATTTTATGCAGAAATAAATTTAACTTTAAATGGTTTTAAAATAAAATTTGAAAAGAACGATGGGTGCAGTTGATAGGCGTACACTTGCGTACGATCAGGAAAAATCTTTAATTAAGTATGATATTGCAAAATATCACGGTATTCTAGTTAGAAGAAAGAAATTCAATATGAGTCTGAGTACGCTGTACCACAACCACATTATCAGTTTCTTCTTTTTTTTTATTAAATTAAAGACTGGAGAGTCGTTCGTCTCTGCCAACTCAGACATTTTTTTTGCTTTGTTTTATTAATCGGTTTATTAAACCAACAAGAATGGAAAAAGAAGATCGGCCAGGTTGGAATTTCTAATTATTTTATTTCATTCCAACACTGAGACACATTTCTGCGAAGAAAAACAACAACAATATCGTCAGCTATTCAAAAAAAAATACCACATACGTGTATCAAATATCTATCAACACTTAATTTACGAATATCATCTGAAAGAATTTAATGTTATGTTAATTGTGTGAGTATAGCTATAACAAAAATTCATAACTTATAAAGAAAGTGTACCAGTAAGATCGTTTTTTCTCTATGAATAAACAATCAAAGATTGCTTGCGGATCGAATTACTGAACTAAATTGTTTCTGCGACGAGATGTACCAGATAATGTCTTGTGAACGTGTTTAAAATAAACGATGCCATTTTTATCTATGCCCATCGGTAATACCCTCACATGATCAAAAGGATCACAAATTGGCACAGTATAAAAACGTAAGAGAGTATAGCACCATTGGATAGTATCCGATGGATACGATACGACATAATCTGGATCGACTACTTACTGTTCTAAAGACTGTGCTTTTCAACTATCACACGTTTTGTGCCGGTGGGTACTGATTGATAACGAACTACTTGCCAATTTAATAAATCAATTTTCCACTCAATTGTAAAAAATTGCGTGTAGGATTCGGTATCGACTGAATAATAAGTAGCTACCGGATTTAGAAACCATAAATTTTCAATAAATTCTCCATATTCGATTCGTAAATGGGAAAAATCTCTTTCAGAAGCACAATTTAACGATACATTCAATTCTATTGTAATGCATACCTAACCAGAAATATCAGTAAAATTGCACGTACATATATCTTTATGCATAACATAACTAATTCCACTAATTCCGGAACAGATTCTCACGATGCAAAAAAAAATTGTACATAATGCCGGGACAATTAACATATTGTTATACAAATGAAAAATAAAACCGAGGACAATCACTGCAATGTGTTGCAAAATGAACTACAGACTATGCTATCAGTATTATGTGTTGTCGTTGTGTTATGTTTCATTTTGCCATTTTCAACTAGACTGGAACATTGATTTTTGAGGTCGTGACTCATCGTTATTTAGTGATGAAAGGGTATTTACCTGAATGAATTGAGCGGTAGGCAGGAGATGTGGATTTGTTTTTGTGCTTTTGTGAAGCGGTTGAGAGCTGAGTAGAATACGTTGCATAAAAACAATTGTACTTACAAATCGAATCATTACACATAGAAGGAACAAAAACGTTTCAGAAATGCTACGTGTTTCGGGGTTGTTTTATTCAAATGTATGTAGGACAGGTCTCAGCATTAGGATTTATTTAATTCGAATAAACCCAGACCTCTGTTAGAGCATTGCATTCGTGGTGACCAAACTCGCCTCTTCTAATAATTTATTGCTAATGATGCAACTTATATCGACATACTGAATCTGTTACTTCTTCTGTTTCAAATATCAGTCGGTGTTTAAAATCTTTTACTTCAACTGATCCCAGTTTATTGCTTATTTTTGTTATCTTTGCCGATAACAGAGATGACTGAAAGGGATTCTTTCCGTTCTTATCTCGATCTGTTGTAGCGTGTAGAATTATTTGAAATGTATTTTAGCCATTCGACAAAATTGGAAAGCTTGTTGCAAGACAATCCTTCGTTTCCAACTTTGACGAACATATTTAACATTCCATTTTCAATTTACTTACGAACTACGTGATGCTCAAACGAAATATTTAACTAAAAATGCTCATTGTGTTGAGTAAATAGTAAAAAAATTACGATAAGAGAAAACACAAAACTGATTTGTCAACATCATCGATCAGGTACATGATCACACAACATGGTGAATATAACTACAACATCATCTAGTGGGTTTGGAATGTAAGATTTATTTGAATGTACAGAAGAAGCATCGATTATGTACATACGTACTTCGTTGACATGTGAAAATGAAAAAGGTGTACAGAGGTTACAACTGTTTGGAAATAAAACGAAAAATAACAAAATGTAAACAAATTCTGTGCTTTGTTCCTCATTAATGAAGGACACTTTATAACACTCTCATTTTCTATCACCTGATTGTTACATTTGCCGGTCTAAAGTTTGGACGAAACGTTTATTCATGACGAAATTTAACCTTTTTGAACCGACAAGCGCATAATCGCTCTTCTTTGTCATCGTTGTCAATAACAGGGGGCTTGCCAGTTCTGAAAGGTGAACAAACATTCCACAGTGAACTCATTTGATTCTCAAGTTTTTTTTTTCGATTTCGCACTAGGAAAACTACGAACCTTCTGTACTTGAGTCTAAACAAAGATCTCATTAGGACAAGTAATGAAAGTTTTGGTTTGTAGTACGTGAAAATATTGATTGGAGTGACATCGCTGACATCATCAATAAAACACACTTGAACAGACTTTAAATTTTGGATTGGAATCTGGGCTATTTTCCCACACATGTTTGCCTTTTTTTCCATTCACAAAACGAACAACTAAAATTTAAATATTGTCACCGAATTCTAAATTCTCGCCTACACCTGTAGTAAACAAAAATTAAAAGATACACCAATGACAATGAGACTCTCAATTCTGCTCATTATTTTGATTTTTTTATTATAAAAAACAAGGGCTGCATCGCTCAATAAAGATTTCGGACTTTGTTGTGAGCCCTTTCCATAATTCATCATACCTCCCTTATCTTTCTCAGATGGTGAGCATAGCATAAAGACAAAATTATAGAATCTCGTACTTGCTATAAAGGACCATGTTAGATGTATAGATCATTATTTACTTTTGTTGTTGTTGTCGACAACAGATGAAGAACTAAGCAAATGAATTCGATCTTGTGACTTATCAGTAGCAGTCGACCTTGTAGTTTCGATTGTAAATAAAATTCCTAGAAAAATATCTTACTAAACGTCAACTGTTAAATGTCTGGTAGTCTGTATGTATTGTACATATATTGAAAGACTGTACTGCGGCTACCGCTTGTTGAATAAACGCAGAAAACACTCTATGTGTCTGTAGAATCCTCTAATCAAATGAAATTGGTATGGCAAATAGAAACAAACTAAACATTTTGTGTAGCAAATGTAAGTATGTACAAGAGGACCACTTTTTACCGAAATGCCGAGATAATAGAGTGAAGCATAAAGAAACAAACCCGCAGCGAAATATTACGTCACTTCTTTTTGCGAAATCGAAATGTTTTTATATAAATAAACAACACACAACGAAGATAAAAATAGTTGAAAAAAAAAACAAGGTGGAGTACGACCAGTATGGCATACGAACCTCTATAACTTTTATATTGCTTTGACAATGACTGATAAAAAAAGTGGAAATGAAATCGCTCTAATCCGAGATTAGCTGCTGATTGTTTGTTAATGAGACAATAATTGGCTTTAGATTAGATTGTAAAATTGCAATTTGATTTTCTATTATGGTGCTCTAATCATACTTCAACAATAAACATTAATGAACTTATAAAAAAAAAGAGTAAACACAAAATCGGTAGGCGATAGTATACTAGGATATACGAATGAAAGCTAGCCAGTGATTTGATGGTCCCACCCTGGATTATCTACACCGATCCATTATGTCCTTTTCAGACATTAATTTAATAAAAATTTATAGACACTTACAAGAACACTGCTAGCTCGTATAGTTTGACTCACACAATCTCTCAATTTCTGATTGGATACTTTGCTGATGCCCCTTGTAAATTTTCGTTCCGTCATATTTTGGCCGTTCTATAGCTGAGTGTTGTAATCCTTTCAGTTTCACACAATTAGCATATTCATTGTATTATTCGTATACACAAAATATTTGATTTTTTCCATTAAGAGAAGTACACATTTTTCATAATAATATCACTTTTTACCGACCGTCACTACTCATTTTATGTATCGTGTCTACCGCACTCTTCGAAAGACTGAAGTCAGTTGAACGTTTCTCGGTATAGTGGAGAGAGGAATGTCTTGTTTTGACATATTCGAAAAAGCGATGTAATTTTGCTCTTTCGCGTATAGTAGATTATCACTTTGGTGTTGCAAGATGACGTGAATGTGATGCATGTGATGTCAAATTTAAATTATACTGATCATCGATGACGTTGAACGAAATTTAAAAATAATTTTATTTTTTTATTTTGAATAGATGTGCACCTAATTCTGCCAAAATGTAATTAAAAGTGCCAAGCATGATTTTAATAATCATAATGGTAAACATACTTAGCATTGTAAGTCGGTGTTGTTGTTGTTGTTGTTGTGGTTTTAATGTCTTTCGACATTATTTTCTTTAATCGTTTTTTTCTCTGTGGCAATTAGAATTTCAATAATCTTCTGTTGCACTTTTAAGCACAACTTGTATATAAATGTGTTATCAAGTGCACGCTAGTGTTTACGTTTTCAAGTGCTAAACTATGTTGTTGAACTTCTTCACATCCGAAAAAAATGGATAACTTTTTACGTGTGGTCGGTATGGGTATGATGGACAATGTGGAGAGTAAGTATGACATATCCCAAAGATCATTAAAGCGATTCGATTCCTTTGGAACATAGTTCATTGATTTACATAAATAAAAAGTTGTTCTGGTGTGAGAGTTTCTAAAGAAACGTTCTTCTTTTTCGAATGTGATCTACATTTTGTGTTTGTCATATAGAAAATGGTTCTTTGATTGATGATACTTTTAACAACCAATCTTATAGAAGTCTACGTCAGTAGGTTCATAATTCCACCCAGTGCCAAAATTGACAAACAGAATCATTCTTAGTAATAGAAAAAAATTCAAAAGTTTCCCACCTCAAAACGTTACATATGCCAATGTACGTTTCTCGGCCAACTTCAAGTCACATAAATGAAAATATCAGAAAAAAACAACTTTTGACAGATTGTTGCGTACATAGACTGAGAACGAAAATTGAAGGAATCAGTCTGGTGTGAAATTTTGTGCAATTTTTTTTTGCGATGGATGATCAATTAGAAGATAAAATATTTTCGCAAGTTTATATTAATTCAATGAAGATCCTTTCAAAGTTCGCGGTCACAATACCACCGCTAAGTTCCTGGGGACTTTTCCGTTTCTACCTGTGCGCTATTGTGTTGTTCATTGTTCTGTTCTATTTACAAGCTGCTGTAGTATGGCCGAGAGGACTTCTCCACCGGATAACCACATCGTTTGGTTATACCAGAAAAATGAATCGACTACAAATTATGACAACAAATTCGCCAGAAAAGAAACAAAGCTGGGAACAGACTAGAGATGCGAGTAGTGTTTTTGCTGTTCAGGGACGACGTCTGAAAATGGAAGATCGGTGAGTAAAACGCATTTTCATCGGAATGGAATGTTTGACTTAATCCGAAGCAATAATCCTTTTGGGAAAGTTTATTTGGAAATTATTTTCTTATCGACGCGTTCAATCAGTACACAAATGTTGCGTAATTTTATTCTATTTTGATTTTTCGAATGCGAATTTTTGTTGTATATATACTTCTACCTACGATATATATTCAAATTATATACCGAATAGCGAAGCATTAAATTTAGACTCAATATGAACTTTGATGACACGACGCACACCACAATCTTGAATTTAGTAAATAAATTTTCGTTTTATTTTTATATGAAAGAAAGGAGGAAGGTTTGGAAATTCGGTATAAACAGAAAATTAATCAAGTACTTTTCACATGAATCGCATCATTTCAAACGAAACCGAAAGAGACCATGACTATTTTAAGCTGTGACACATTTTTTTTACTTTTTGATTGCTAAATAATGCAGACGGAGAAAACTTACGATTTCTTCGACGAAAATCTAATTAAATTAATTCTTATAATGTGAAGTGGCTCATACATATTCCATAGTGAGTCACTTACTACTACTTCTACTATTATAGTAAATCGGTTACTATATCAACTTGAAAAATGATATGAATAAGTAAGGAACTGTATCGGAATTCGAGATATAAATAAGCGTCCTGATTAATTGAAGTGTAACCATTTGGGGAAATTCCATGCTTTTATTGACAGAAGGTGGGCCATCCGCCATCACCAATAGATTTTCAATTAATTCCTAATGTAACAGTTTCACTCGTTGAGGACATTACAGTACCTCCCGGTGTGAGATTCTCTCATCCTGTCTCTGCCTTAACTTTGACTAAATAATGACGAAATCGGAATATTGCCGGACTTCAATCGTAGAACTATAAATGAAAAGCAAAACCCGTCTGATTTATGGCACTGTTTAGTTGCATTTTGTGCAATGGCACTCATGCTAAAAAGTTTTTTTTTAACCAAAAATTTATACATTACCAACTGCACTAGAAAACGTATGTAACGCAACATCTTACGACCCATGACGTTACTGAATTTTATGCATCTACTTTTCGAAGTTTTATTTTGTTCAAAACGGTATAACAAATCTAAAACTCGTGCAATCTAACGAAAATTGAATTTATCAAATGGCAGAGCGTCGTGCAATGACGTAATATTTATTTGCACCATGTGACATAATATCATCAGTCGTTTGTTTTAATTTTTTAATTTACTTTTCGATTAAATTTTCGTGTTCATTCGCCTGTTTCCGATATACACATTAGTCATTGATTACGCTGACTTGACTAGTACAGATTAATTAACCGATTGAGCGTTAACTTTGAGAAAGTTACACGCGTTTCACTGATTGATTTGCTTGCTAGAATTCACTCAGTTTTGTTATGACAACATTGCACATTAGTTTTTCGGTAAATAAATTGTTTATTTGGAAAGTACAGAGTTGACGATAGGTTCAAAGTCATTACAAATTCATCGAAATAAACCGCTTAATGTGTAATAGACGCTTGCGTTATTTAATTGATGATTTATTGACAACAATAAACTATTTAATTTACAGATTTGTATTGGAAGAGAATGTTAACAACACAGGCGTTTCCTTTTTTGCAATATTTGATGGACATGGCGGAGTAAGTCCTACCATTTTATAAGCCTCTCCATTAAAAATTCTCATTTTCTTTTGCCTTCTTTCAGGAATTCGCGGCAGATTATGCGAAAGATTTTCTCGTTCAAAATCTACTCAACAAAATTACAGCAGCATCAAACTCACTAAGAGGAATTGTCACACCGTCACAATCAACCAAAACTGATTGCCCTGACGACGACAAGGAGAATACGTCTAATCAACCGAAACCGTCATCTACGTTAACACAACGTAGACCCAGTATCCGCAAGTCGCTCACAGATGATTGTGTGTCGAACGGAAACTGTAATCGAGAGCAAGAACTTTATCTGAACAAATTGGGTTCGAGCATTCGGAACAAGGAAAGTTTCCTGAATAACAACAACAATAACAACAACGTCAAGCCGCAAACATTTGACGGAAAATGTTACGTTGAAAATGGGAAAATTAATTTCGGAAAAATGTTAACCGATGAAGTTTTGGCAGCCGATTTTGAGCTGGTTAAGACAGCTAAGAAAACTGTAAGTGAAAGCCTATTAAATGCCCAAAGTTTTTCTTTAAAGTTCTCTCTGTTTGTTTTAGTCAAACTTGGCCGGAACAACAGCTTTAATTGCGATCGTTGACGATTCTCGATTAATTGTGGCCAATGTTGGCGATTCAAGGGGCGTTATGTGTGATGCAAAAATGAATGCGATTCCGTTGTCATTCGACCACAAACCTAATCAGGTAACAACTTTTTATCCCAAATTTAAAACGATTTTACCAATAAGCCTAAAAGCTTTCTGACATGATCGATCTGTGTTGATGAGGTTCAAGGAGCGTAGACTGCAATTCTCTTTTCCTTAGTGATCTTCAATTTATTTGTGTCAATTTTTACCAAAGACGATGTTCGTGAATTTGAAATGAAAAGTCAGCCACTAAAACATGGTTAAATCTAATTTCCAATCGGTGTTGTCCACATTGTGACTATATTGTTGATTGGTCTACGGCTGAAAAACCGTTATGAAAAACTCTTTCTTGCGTCTTCTTTCCTCACATTCCTAACTTTTCTCGATCTATGTAGGAAACTTTCAAAATAGGGTAGCTTGGTGGGTTGCCTGCAGAGCGTCAATTTGATTACTCTGGAATGCTACTGTACCAAGCACAACTTCACATTTTACAATTTCATTTCAAACTAAACCAAAAACTCTCAATTGCAGAGTCGAGAGAAAAATCGCATCAAAGAAGCTGGTGGTTTCATAGCCTTTCACGGAGTTTGGCGTGTCGCTGGCATTCTGGCAACATCCAGAGCATTAGGTACGTGCACCAATTTAATATTCACAGACTGAAATTGAATTTGACTGAAAATTGTTTCCGCAGGAGATTATCCACTTAAAGACAAAAAGTTCGTAATTGCTGATCCTGACATTCTTACATTCGACCTCAGCTACAACAAGTGAGCATCTACCTTTTACAATTTTTATTTTTATTTTTTTTTTTAAATGAAACTGACTATCTCTCGTCTACCATTAGGCCGAAATTCCTGATATTAGCTAGCGATGGTTTATGGGATACATTTTCGAACGAAGAAGCTGTAGCATTTATAAAAGACCGTTTACACGAACCGAATTTCGGTGCCAAAAGTTTAGTGCTTGAATCGTATTATAGGGGCTCGGTGGACAACATAACTGTACTAGTCATAGTATTCAAAGATGGAAAGTATACAGTGGGATCGTCGGTAGCTTCTTAAAATAGGAAAGACAAAGGAACACAAAATTTCTTTTCTTTTATTTCTAGTTTGCTGTTTAATGATATTCGTTTGTTGTGTTTTACATCGATATTCTTATTGTATCTCGAAGTGGATGTAAGTTCTTAGAGACGTTAATTAGTTTAAGTTGGAAAACTCAGTTTCTTTTGACAAGAATTATGTGATTGAAGTGCCGTAGCACATAAATTAAGGTGTTGAAAAAGCTGAGCTGTTTGGTTATTGTTTCACGGATGTTTTATTTTTCGTTGTCGGTTCCAGTTTGCTTTGTTATTTTTTTATCGACGACAAATCGAATGTGAAAATTTTTGGCTTAGATTTACATTATGTTGAGAACACTTCAGTGAACACTTCGCTCCTTTGAGACAGCGAGATCATCATTTCCATTATTACCTTTCTCTCCAATCGTGAAATACTGAATTCTCAAAAATGAACAACAATCTGGTCAGACTTTATACTGTAAATTCACAGCATGATGCGCAAGCACCAGAATCAGCAGATAATGAAGTAGAGGTACAGTCGCGCTACTTAAAACGTTCTTGTGACTTGCGGTCACTTTCTAATAACTGATATGATTAAAATATCTGCTGGGTCATAGTGTTACCACATTTAAGAGACATTTATAATCGACTGTCAAAGAGATCAAAACAAAATAATATTTTGAATTAGCGGCTCGATGCAAGTTTTTTAGTTCAGAAATGCAAAAACAAAACAGAAGTGAAAATATTTTAAGGCAAACTTTAATTTGAATGGTAAGGACTGTTTTGCTACATTTCCTTTTTTTAAATTTGTGTATAATTCGATACATTTCCCCGTGCCGGTTCATAAGCCTGTCACTTGATAAATTTGAGACATAAATTGATAATTGATGTGTAAACACATCTTTTATTCGCCATTAAATAAATGTTACAAAAACGTAAAATGCATTAATTTCCCCTTTCTACAGTCTGTGAGCTGTAAGCATGAAGTGAATCAGATTCTATTGTTTAATATGAGGTTGGTCCGCCATTCTTTCGGATTACTTCTTGCATCCGGTAAGGCATGCTATCGTAAAGATTTTCGAAATATTGTGATTGACCGCGAAAGCTTTCCCAGTTTCGAACAACAATAGGATCTAAAGTTGCCCTATTACGAGGGAATACACTTTGCCAATCTCGTGTTGTCTCCGCCCAAAAATTTTCGATCGGGTTAAGATCCGGACTGTTCGATGGGGCCACAAGCTGTGTGATGTTGGGATGGTTGTTGAACCACTGTTGGGTAAAGTTCGATGTGTGGATTGAATTGTTATCCTGTGAGACATGTGTTAGATTGGTTCAAAGTCTTAACTTAAACTTTAAGGTAAAGGAACATCATTCGCGGAACTCGGTTGATGTAATTGCCATTACCTGCATGAAAATTACATTCTGCATAGATCCGTAGCTAATTTCAACTGATGGAATGAGAATCTCCTCTAGTATCTCACAATAAGCGACGCTATTCAAACGACCGGAGACGAAAGTCATCTCTCCGGGTCCTTCGCGGCTGATCCATCCCCAAATACCAGCACTGATCCGTCCACTGCGTCGTGTCGGCTGAATGTATTGAATATCATATCGGGTATTACGGGGGCGATAGAGATGTGTTTTTTGATGGCGATCGGATTGAAAGGTTTTTTCGTCGGAAAATATGACATTACTCCAGTTCCTGTGTTGGTTCGCGTGAGCATAAAGTAGTCTGTCTTGTTGATGTTGCGGGGTCAATGCAGGTTTTCTCGCTGCAATTTGGTGATTGAGGTCGACATCATTCCACACTTTTCGTATAGTATCACGATGAACACCAAATTCACGAGCGACTACTGCAGCATTAGTGAATGGGTTATTAATGATTCTCTGAGTAACGATGTTCCTGTTGATAGCATTCAATTTGCGCACTTGCCCTGGCTGTGCTCGCCGATTCATGTGATGTTCTGCAGCATAGCGATTGATCCATTTTGAAACAGTTCTAGTCTAAAATATGTTACGTTACGCGGCTTTCTTAATTTTTATTAGAGTATTACAGATACGTCTAATGAACGAGCAATCGCCCCATTAGATAAACCACCCAAATGTTGCGCAACTATCCCTGCTCGTAACTCCAAATGGCAATGTTTTTGTCGACTTAATCTTTCCATAATGGAAGTTTGAGAGTTTGAAATACGACAGAGAATCCAATCAGCTTTAGGTTGAAAATAAATTTTCACTTTCTCTAATGCCTACTACTATTTATGCAACTTCGTCAATTGGAAAACATACAAAATTTTCACTCAGTGACATTATGATACATTTTAACCAATTCACTTTTCGCAGCCTCTCTGTATTTAGTGATGAATTTAAAAAAAATATAGAGAGGTCTTATTTACAATAGTTCTTTGATGTTGATGTAAACAAATCGTTTATTTTCAATTAAACGTTGAACACACAAAGAATGCATTAATTTCTCTTTAATTCGGTTTGTGGTCCACATCAAGTGAACCATTTTGCAGGATCACTTCGCACATTATGCTTTTCATACCGCCGTATAAATCTTGAACGAAATCTTCTTCTTGAAGTATATACCAGTAATTTACGATTTCTCCTTCCATGGCCAATCTGCTGAGAGACAAACCTTCAAAACGTCTTCGAAGCTTCTCCCAGACATGGTTCAATGGGTTTATCTTATGGCTTTTAAGTGGTAAATTTAATGCCAATCTCTATAGTTAACTGTACCCTTACTAATGTTCCCATGGCTGGGCCTTTGTCTGACTGTGGCAGTGTTTTTTTTTTTTTTTTTTTTTTTTTTTTTTTTTTTTTTTTTTTTTTTTTTGGTTTGTTTTCCTCACTAGAATGCAGATGTCTTTCATGGACTGTGACCTTACTAGAATGCCATTGCTAGAATGCCCTTGCCCTTGCTAGGATGCCATTGCTAGAATGCCCTTTCCGATTGACTCTCCCAGTGTCTTTAGTCAACTGTACTCTTACCGATGTCTTTAGTTAACTGTGCTCTTACCGATGTCTTTAGTTAACTGCACCCTTAACTGTACCCTTACCGAAGTCTTTAGTTAACTGCACCCTTGCTGTACTGTTACTAGTGCATCCTTAGCGTTCACTACTTAAAGTACCTTGCTAGGATGCCATTGCTAGAATGCCCTTTCCGATTGACTCTCCCAGTGTCTTTAGTCAACTGTACTCTTACCGGTATCTTTAGTTAACTGTACTCTTACCAGTGTCTTTAGTTAACTGCACCCTTAACTGTACCCTTACCAAAGTCTTTAGTTAACTGCACCCTTGCTGTACTGTTACTAGTGCATCCTTAGCGTTCACTACTTTTCGATACGAACGGAGTTATCCTCGATATACGCAACACTTTCGTGCAAAAAACGGAGTTGCCTGTGATGGAATGAGTTTTCGTGTCGTAAAGTACATTTGGTGTTTTTGGAAATGGAATTTGGATAAGTGCAATTTGGATGAATTCAATTTGGATGGATGTGGCTTGGATGAATGCAGTTTGTTTGAAAAATGGTGAGATTCTTTCGTACTTTTTGTTAGTTTGATTTTCTTCTGGTTACGTTTTTGCTTTTACTTGATTTTTTGCTGCGTCTGGGTTTTGAATTTCTTAGCAGCGTTCCAAATTTACCCGTATTTCCATCAGTTGATGAATAATTCTCTAAGTAAATTTTCAAACACTTGTTCAATCGAAAGTTTACTGTCGCTGTCTTGGGAAGGGATCAGTGGAAACAACTGATGATGGATAGATCACGCTATCCTCAGACCGCCACTGAATCCTGAGGTCGAAACAGCTCTGTCGTCTTTGTTGAAATCACTTTACGTGAACCATGAGTGGGTAGGGAAGAGCAAAAGCTCTGTTTGTTTTCTTTTCTATTATTATGTTTCATTGTGTTTTAGCAATTCGTCTATAGGCATTTCAGCTGGGGGTATTTCTAGTGATCCCAAACGTCCTGTATAAGGATGCAACGCTTGATCTACACAGGATATTCACTCAACGATTGAATGAAATGTCTGTCCCCCTTAGTACGAATAGCAAAGAATGTACCATTAATATTTAAGCACACGACTTTACATCTTATAAGCAAAACGATGCTTTCGGCGATTATCTTTGAGTTCTAACTGTTCTGTACTGTGAACTTTGATGCAACAAATTTGAGAGCAAAAACGTGGAATCGAAGCCATCACACTGCGTCATTTACTGGTCATAATGTTATTTCGTGATAATCAACCAATTACGCTCCGCAAGTATTATAATGAATAATGCCGCATTCGTGCGATAAACTATTTTCGAAGTACGAACACCGAGGGTTCCACAGTCAGGGTCAGTCGTATGGTTTTCCTGACTTTCCAGTTTTTAGATCACTTAGCATTGTATTTCTTGCCACATTAGCTAATTGCGATCAGATCATATAATAAAAGATTGATTGATGTGATATATCCTTGTGCACGTTTTGAGTCAGCTAATGTTTGCTATTTACATCCGAAAAAATCAAAGTAAAAGACATGAGAAGTACCAAACATTAGGAGATTCCTTAAACAAACGAAGTAGCAGATTCATTTTTTATATTTGGGAATACGACTAACGCTTCCAAAAGTTTAAAGTGCAACCCACAAGTATCCATTGTCCATCACCATCGTGAAATATCTTTCAGATCAATTGTAAATAACTACCTATTTATCCCACATTCGATTTGTCTGAAAAGAAATTACCTTTTGCACCACACTAAACGTCAATTTTGTGTTGCCGTTTGTAATTCGACAAGTTGTTTTTTTACTTACCATTACGGCAAAATGAACGAGAAAATTAAATTTTTTATAAAACAGGAAAACCCCATTTTACAGTGTCCAACCTAATCTAAGAATGAATGTGAAATTATATTTTTCTACAGATTGTGTGATAAGATAAATTGTCATCGGTTATTCGCCAAAAACGATAAAAATGAATGTAAGCGATTGTCGCCGGTTAGGGACCCGCTAACTAAATAGCAAAATTTATGTTTAATCAACTAAAGAGAGCGATCAATCACTAATTGATACGTTAAGCAAAAGAATACACGGAATAAAACTATGAATATACGGCGACGGATAGCTGCAGTTTGTAAAAGATTTGAAGGAACCTACGAACTATTTTTGTTAGATCCTTTAACAGAGGTGCATAATATTCAGTCAATAATCACTTTCAGACGTTCGAATGGACGTTTCTAGTTATTAATTTAATTTATTCAACAAATGTACAATTTCTAAATTAGACTACGCGTGAGGCGCATATTATCAATATTAAATTTAGTTTACTTTATCCACAATTTTGTTTTTAAGCAAATTTTTGGGGTTACACAATTTTTGTTCGAATCAAACTTAAATTAAAGTTAAAATTGAAGAAGAAATAAAATTTGTTTTAAAAATCAAAACAATTTTTGTCCTTTTCGCTAAATACTTGAACCGAACCAAAATAATCGATAACATTACGATGTCAAAGTATGAATTGCATGTACTGTTCCAGTTCCACAAAATAGTGCAGCATGGATTGTAGAGCAGTAGAACATTTCGAAACACATTCTTATGATGAGGAGTTGTTTTTTCTCTTTTTTCTAGAATTTTTGAATGTTTTAGGCTTAGACGAACTATATAGTTCGTCTAAGGTTTTAGGAGATTCGAAATACCTGAAAATTGTGAAACTCACGAATTTTAGTAATTTGAGCATTTTTAAAGAATTTCGAGGATTTCAAGAATTTCAATTACTAAACAATTTTTGGGATCCTAAATTCGAGAATTTCACTAACTTCTAATATTTTCAGGAATTTCGAGAATTTTCAGGAATTTCTAGAATTCTAAAGAATTTCGAGTTTCACGAAAATAGGCCATGTCTCATCAACAAAATGTTATCCAGTTTGATAAACAGTGTGGATGATTTTTTCATCCATGTAGATGACTTCCAATTCTAAGACACTAGCGAGACTCATTATTAATGGTTCAGACATCATCGCCTAGTGAAAACTAAAGTATAAGTAACGGTTTTCGGATGTTAGTGATTCGTGTGGACACCACTATTATGATACCTTTCTTTCCGTTTTCTTTATATTCTCGCAATATTCAAATAAACGCTTGCCAGGTCAAAATTCTGAATTTTTCGAGTTTGTATCTATACCTGATCGGACTTAAATGTGGAGACCGTTTACATGGTTTTTGTTTGCACAAGATCGAACCAAAAAAGGAGGAAAAGTCCAAAGTTTTTTTTTTCAAATTTTTAATGGGTCAGGACTTGCTTCACGGCCCTTTGTAGGGCCATGATCAAGATAATATGTTTTAGAGCGGTTGTTTGATTTAAGTTTACAAAAGGCATCCTCTATCCACGACCAAATGTAACTGAAATTATTGTTGAAGAGTCATCCTTCTTCATTTTGTTGATTAACGTTCCAGGGTAATTCGAATCGTGCACAACAGTCGAGATCCATCCACGGTTTCAACATGGAAACTTTTTTTTCTAATTTTATGAATTGACTTTCCGTTATGCTCCCTTCTGGGGGAGCGATCATGCGTCTCTTTGCATGAAAAATAACATGTGTGTCTGCTTTAGACGATTGATTTTAAGCAATTTCACGAGTCACAGTTCGATCACTAATAAATACGAGCTACGATTGCCAGACATACATTTAACTCTTCTTCCGAGCAAATTTAAATATCTCTCATATTTCGGTAGAAACTGGCAACAAATTAACTATAACCGTCGGAATCCCGGTTTCACCAGTACTACTGAGACCGTGTTATTACTTATCAAATGTAGATATCTACAAAAATGATCGGAAAAAATTAAAATGTCACGAAAATCTCTTCAAAATTGGCGCCGTTTATTTGTATTGTTTGTTGGTGTGTTAAATGCACATGTTTCAAATTCAAATACACATAAAATTTATGCCACTCAGCATCATAATATGCAAAATTTGCAAACTTTAGATACCTCTGTGGCGTAAAACGTTGTATGAATCACGGTGCAATAGTTATTTATCTACCAAGGAAGGTATGAAGGTATTTTTTCGCACTAGATGTCGATTGTCGACCCGAGGCGAAGCCGCTCTCCCCTTTCCCACCTCATTTCCCGTTATTTATTTAACATTTTTCAGCACATTGAACAGGGTATAAGCAAAATTGATTATCTGTGAGGAAATATTCAACATTAGTCTATTGCCATAATAAACGGTAAGTAATCCTATAATTGGTAAGAAAAACTCACCGATGTGAATGTGTCGAAAGTTAACGGAAACAATTTCCCAATGATTAACAATTGCGGTTTTTCGAAAAATATCATCAGCATATACATGTACTTCTTGTAGGCATGTGATTGATCAATCCAGTTGGATTCAAATAAGCTGTACAATAAACGTTCACTCGATAGCGTTATTTCGTTCCCTAGCCACAGGACCATGAAAATGTCGAAGAGATTGTACACCAAGACAATCATATAAAGTAGATAATTAAGAAGACTATTTTCTTCTGAATTCTGCAAATAAAGCGTTCCCCATTAGAGAGAGTGTAAATTCTATATGGAAAACTTTGTTAACTTTCAATTTTCTTACAAACACGAGCAGATAGATCGAAAAACAAATGCCAATTCCACTTGTGGTAATTTGAATAAAAAATAAATTAGCGAAACATTTCTTGAAGCTGTCTGTTGTTCTTGGTAGGATATTTATAAAAAAGAAATATCATCTGATGTGGCCTTTTAATAATAACTGGTCTAGGTTAATCTGGCACACGGTGCTAAAACAACGCATTTTTGGACTACGTAAAATATGAACCCACCACGATTTTTCGATACCAACATTTTGTAAAAGGAGTCATTAAGTCGACGACAGGGCTAAAAAGCATTTGCAGAGTTAAACTTACGCGTGTGAGTTCACATTTTACGTAGTTCAAGAATGCGCTCTTTTTGCACCGTGTGCCAAATTCCCCGATGCCTAATAACTTACTGTTGCAGATCCTTATGTTGCTCTATCAGCGCACTTAATTCCTCTTCAAATCGTTTTGACGTTACATCATCAGTATTGAAGACTCCCATCGTTCGGAAATCGCCGCCTAATGCTTGGTATTTTATAGCCAACCACATCATAAGATACCAAATTATTGTATTCAGTAACGTGCATGTTGCGCACAAAATCATTTCATAAGTAACAAATGCATAAGCAGCCCAAAAATAGAATTCACTCGCTTCCCAATCGAATGGAAAATAAAGATTCACCGGCAATTGTTTCTTAGCCCCAAAAAACGGTAGCTTGAAAATAATAAGAGCGACGTTGGAACTGTAATTCATCACCAGCATTCCAGTAGCAAATTTCATGAACAGGTTCGTTCGTTCGTTGGCTCGATTGAACGTTTCCCGATTCTTGAAAAAACCAGCACCGATCCGGTTTGTTAATTCAATGATTTCTTTCTTCTTCCACAATATGTAGTACATCCGAACGGTTACATTTACGATTATGATCGAAGCGGCCAGAAAAAATCTCCTTTCGTCAGCGTTGTTACTTATGCGGGCCATAATCAATGTCGATGTGAAATAATGGAGGAACAATGTTAATTGCAATATATTCCTTCTCAATTGATGAGCGTCTGATTCGTCATCTCTCCATAATCTCGTCAATCGGAACACCGACATCATTGAACGTAATCGGTTATGTACGTTGATAACAAACATTTTTTTTTTATTTTTAATCGTTCAAAGTATGTCGTGGCAGTTTTATATGTTGCCTGTTCAACTGTTTGTTTCTGAATTTAATTTACAAAATGAAAAGTGTGACGGCCAGCCTGATAAAATCAAAATTGTTGGAAGCAATTGATTGTAATTTTCGTAATTCCAACCGCCAGCACAACAATGAGTAAAAAATCGAATACAAAACAATAGTCCCCCCTACATTCCTTGTATCACAAATGTTGTAAACGTCGTAGGTCATCGAAAATTGGTTCAAAACAAACAATTTGATGAAATTATCTATCGAATTGTTATGATTACTGAATGTATTTTTGGCATCTGGCGTCTCCAAATTCTGAATGTGTCGATCCAACGCACTTCAAGCAACAGTGATCATAGTGGTCAGCTGCAAAAAGTACTCTATTTTACATGAATTTCAAATCATTTCCACCTATATTTTATAGGTTTAAATACTTTAAAAAAAGCAAATTCATTATGGATCTTGGAAAATTCGCCTGCTGAAATAACCATCTGCATCTGAAAAAATGTTTGTTTTATATTTGACCGCATGTTTTTAGCCCCGTACGAAGTACTGGGGGCTTATAAGATTAATATGCCGTTTGTAACACGTCGAATTGTAAGCAGACAGTAAGGGCAAAGCATTTGGTTGTGTTCATAGATGGCGAATCCGCAATAAAAAAAATGTCCGTCCGTCCGTCCGTCCGTCTGTGACCCCTCTAGCTTGAGCAAATCACAACCTTTTTTCAAAATTCTTTTTTTCCCCGATTGGTATCGACAAAAGTAAGGTCAAGTTCGAAAATGGGCGTGGTAGGGTCGGCCCTTCCAGAGCTAGGGCCCTATAGGTGTTTTTCAGTCTTTCGACGATATCTACCGAAATACGCACGCAATAGCTGCTTGTGATATATCAAATGAAAGGTATTGACGAGTAGAACAAAGTTGCTGAACATTGTTTTTGGGTAAGATGCAACGCGAGCTTGTTGGGAGGGCTCAAAGGTCGTTACTCGGCCCTAAGTGTTTTTTGCACATAAATCGAGTAAATGTCATCCGATTTTGCTAGATTTAGTTTTTTATGGAAGGTAACTGAATACCGAAAAGAACGTGTCGAAAAAAGTTTCAAATTTGGGCCCTTGGACTAAGGCCGCTACTCGGCCCTAAGTGTTTTTTGCACATAAATCGAGTAAATCTCATCCGATTTTGCTAGATTTAGTTTTTTATGGAAGGTAACTGAATACCGAAAAGAACGTGTCGAAAAAGGTTTCAAATTTGGGCCCTTGGACTAAGGCCGCTACTCGGCCCTAAGTGTTTTTTGCACATAAATCGAGTAAATCTGATCCGATTTTGCTAGATTTAGTTTTTTGTGGAAGGTAATTGAATACCGAAAATAACGTGGCAAAAAAGTTTCAAATTTGGGCCCTTGGACTAAGGCCGCCACTCGGCCCTAAGTGTTTTTTGCACATAAATCGAGTAAATCTCATCCGATTTTGCTAGTTTTTGATTCATTTGAGAGATAATTGAATACCCAATAGAAAGTTGGCAAACAATTTTGGGTTTCTAAAATAATATCGTAAATTGTTGGTTTTATTTGAGAGGTACTTCGTACGGGCTTTCGTAATTGCGCTATGCGCAATTTTAAAAATGAACACTTTCAGTAAATTTGATCATGCCCAACTTGACTTGAATTTTGGTAACAGACGCATTAGAGGGTTGTAGACGTATTAGGGTTCCGGGCGTATTACGGCTACGGACGTATTATGGTTACGGACGAAATAGGATTACGGGTCGTACGGGGCTAAGTCGCAGCAAACGCTCCGACTGTTCTGATGCCTTGTTTATATTTAACCTGTTACAGACGGCAAGCATATGACCAGTATTGTTATCGGATATATTACTTTTATCGATCAAAGTACATATAAGATCAATTTATTCATTACATTTTATTGAGTTTCGCAGTACTCCAACATAAGAAAACCATACCTATTTTTAATCTGTTGATATCAAATCTTGTACTTCATATTTTTAGCCCCGTACGAAGTACTGGGGGCTTATAAGATTAATATGCCGTTTGTAACACGTCGAATTGGAAGCAGACAGTAAGGGCAAAGCATTTGGTATGTTCATAGATGACGAATCCGCAGTAAAAAAAATGTCCGTCTGTCCGTCTATCCGTCTGTCCGTCTGTCCGTGACTCCTCTAGCTTGAGTAAATCACAACCTTTTTTCAAAATTCTTTTTTTTCCCGATTGGTATCGACAAAAGTAAGGTCAAGTTCGAAAATGGGCATGTTCCAGAGCTAGGGCCCTATAGGTGTTTTTCAGTCTTTCGACGATATCTACCGTACGTTTTGTTTTGGCCCTATAGGTGTTTTTCAGTCTTTCGACGATATCTACCGAAATACGCACGCAATAGCTGCTTGTGATATATCAAATGAAAGGTATTGACGAGTAGAACAAAATTGCTGAACATTGTTTTTGGGTAAGATGCAACGCGGGATCGTTCACTGATAAAAAAATTTACGTCCAGTTGGAATACGTTGGAATATACATATCCGAAGTAAGGCAGAAATGAAGCTGTCTGCCAGCCATTTCATACATACTGGATGTATGTTGACGGAATTTTTTTATCAGTGTTGGGAGGGCTCAAAGGTCGTTACTCGGCCCTAAGTGTTTTTTGCACATAAATCGAGTAAATCTCATCCGCTTTTGCTAGTTTTACTTTTTTATGGAAGGTAATTGAATACCGAAAAGAACGTGTCGAAAAAAGTTTCAAATTTGGTCCCTTGGACTAAGGCCGCTACTCGGCCCTAAGTGTTTTTTGCACATAAATCGAGTAAATCTCATCCGATTTTGCTAGTTTTTGTTTCATTTGAGAGATAATTGAATGCCGAATAGATTGGTGGGAAAAAAAGTTTTAAATTTGGGCCCTTGGACTAAGGCCGCTACTCGGCCCTAAGTGTTTTTTGCACATAAATCGAGTAAATCTCATCCGATTTTGCTAGTTTTTGTTTCGTTTGAGTGATAATTGAATACCGAAAAGAACGAGTCGAAAAAAGTTTCAAATTTGGTCCCTTGGACTAAGGCCGCTACTCGGCCCTAAGTGTTTTTTGCACATAAATCGAGTAAATCTCAACCGATTTTGCTAGTTTTTGTTTCATTTGAGAGATAATTGAATACCCAATGGGTCAGAAATTAGACATTTTTATATGAAAAACGCGTGCGAAACGGGGGGGAGGGGGTCAAAAATTACGCGTCCACCGCGTGCTTAATTTGTGAATGGCCCCTTATGGTTACGGACGAAATAGGATTACGGGTCGTACGGGGCTAAGTCGCAGCAAACGCTCCGACTGTTCTGATGCCTTGTTTTTTTTAAATTAAATTGGTCCAATAATAAAATGTATCAATGAATTTTTGGTGCTCTAAACTTTATCGAAAATTGTTTTTTTTTCTTTTGTTTTTTATGAGAAACGCTCAAAATTGGTAAAATGTTAGAAATATTGGAAAAATTATCAGAATGTGATCCATTACGAAAGACACCAAAGGCACCTTAACTTATTCTTTATTTTATTGTTGTGTTGCCAACAATTCGAAGTAATTTTAATTTTTTTTTCTTGTTGTGTAGCTTGTTTTAGTTAGGGGATAGATTATTCTTTGAAAATTTGCTTGATTTACATCGGCTCAAAACTTACTGTAGAAGTTACATTTTCAAATAAATCATTTTGTTTTAGTTAGGGGATAGGTTATTCTTTAAAAATTTATTTGATCTATACCGACTCACAACATATTTTTCACCAAGAAGCTATGATGGCTCATTTTTGTGTAAAGAAAATTAGAAGACACAGCATGATCTATAGTTTTGTATTTAAGGTTCTTTCAGAACCTTGGTTTTGTACACTTCCACATAATCTTCATGGCTTCATGGTAGATTCAAATAGATTTGAATAATTTCTCGTCCAAAAATATTTCGCTAAGTTCTGTTCTACGGGTTTTTACAATTTCGTTTATTTTTGTTATGACGCAACGTTTTCTTGAAGTAGTGTCTCGGCTGAATGGTAAATAAACGAGCCGTCAGAACAGTCGGAGCGTTTGCTGCGACTGAGCCCTGTACGAACCCGTACATCTATTGCGCACGTGACCCTAGTGCGTCTGTCACCCTAGTTGAAGTCAAATTATTATGAAATGTGTACATCTTACAAATTGCGCATAGCGTAATTACGAAGCCCCGTACGACGTTCCTTTCAAATGTCCAAGGACCCAAATTTAAAATGTTCTTCGCCACATTATATTCGGGCTTCGATTACCTTTCAAATGAAACAAAAATCACGAAAAAAGGATGAAATTTACTCGAGTTATATGCAAAATACACTTAGGGCCAAGTAGCCTTTCACTTCTAGGGCCCTAACTCACGGGCCATTCACCCGATTTTAATAAACTTATTTTTTCTGGATCGGTATCGACATTACCTATCTTTTGCTGTTTCATTTACATTTCCAACGTTTTTTTTGCCGTAAATATCCCCAAAAGACCTTAAAGCACTTAGGCGGCCCTAACTCATGAAGGGCCGACCCAAATATGCCCATCTTCGAACTTAGCCTCACTATTTTGACTATCAGGGGAAAAAAAAATTTTGAAATCGAGTTTGATTTACTCAAGATATCGACGTGACGGGCAGAAGGACAGACGGACAGAAGGACAGACGGACAGACAAAATTTTTATTGCGGATTCGTCATCTATGAACATAGGCAAACACTTTGCCCTTACCGTCTGCTTCGAATTCCATCAATTACACACGGCATTGTAATCCTATAAGCCCCTTTGTACTTCGTACGGGGCTAAAAAGCGAAAATAAATGTCAATTTTTGGTATAATATTTATTATTACAAATTCTTCTTTTTACAAGTTTTCCTTTTGTTATTGGTGTTTAACACTTATAAAATTCTTAAATACGCTGCCCGTATTCATTATACAAATCACTATTATATTGTTCATAAGCTAGGGACTATGTTTATTTCTATCAATAGTAATCAGCAAATATCATAAATAAACAAAACAAAAAATCTTCTGTCCAAAAACAAGTGTGCCAAACACTTAGACCAAACTTATAGTTGAGATTTTTAATACAACACGCTTGACTCATAAATCCTTAAGTACCATGTACTCGATTCAATATATATAAATTTTATCACATTAAACGACATGTAACATTCACATAATTTAGTATAGCAAACTTTTCCTTCTACGTTCAATTTACATATTCATCCACCCTCTAATGCATCTTCGTATATATCCTAGAACTGGAAACCGGTACAATCGATCTCTTTGAATGTCTAACTAAAATTCTAAACTTAAAATTAAAATTGTCTTTTTGACTTTGTGTCGCCTAAATTAAATGGAGGATCTCGATTTATTGAAATTGTAGGCGCTTCATGGAATAATATGGACTAATGGATATGTCAATAAATCGAAGAATTTTTTTTTAAAGAAATAAATCCACCAAGAGTCGAGACATATACTTTATGCGGTTTAAACTCTACCAATACAACTGAGCACCTGTCCGTTTGTTCGATTCCGTGTGCGATTAACATAACGTCGATAGGTTTGTCAGAAAAACAATTAGCGAGGTAAAATCGACGTATCCGTTTAATATGGTTTCAGTGAATAAGAACGTGATACTATCGTCATATTACTGAAAGGCACGAAACTGAATTTGCCGCATACGTTAAGCGCATTCAATTTAATTCATTTTACTTATGTACCAGCCTGGAATCCATTATTATGACTGATTACAATTGAATGAACGGATTCCGAACGTATCGGGCTCTATTCAAAATACAAATTCGTCGCAATGTTTAATTCCCTGTTTGACTTACATCAGGAATTTTGTACGCGAAGGACGATCTTCGAGACGTTCTTCCTTACTTTTTGGTATGTCTAGGGATTCTACTTTTAAAATAATTTAATTTTCAAATGGAATTTCATCGTAAATTGGAATATTCTTTCGATTTTGTTTATCTTTTCTTTTTGTATGAACTCAGTAATTTTACCAAAAAATTATGCGTATCAATTTTCATGTCAATGATATGGCAATGTGAGAGTACTCTTCGATCAAAAAACATATGGACAAATGTCCACAATGGACAGGCCAAAATTTTCGATGTTATAAAAATACAGTGAGATTCAACATTAAATGGCGAGGCTCTTGTTTTCAAACATCAGTGTGTAGACGTGTGGTTTGATTCAATCGTACGTGTACAGAGAGGAGTATACGTTTACATAGAGATGTGTATGAAAACGAAGAAGCGACGACAGCTGAAGCAAAAGCATCAAAGTGTAACCTTAATGTTAAATCATCGTTGTGACAACATTCGAATAGTGCTGAATTTTCACCGGGAAAATTCGGTACTTTCAAAATATGTTGCGTGCTTTATGTTCTCTTTATTCGTAGCACTCGGAAATAATGAAACTTTTTTTTTGGGAAAGATCAAATGACTTTAAGAGTCTACATCATGGAGATCTGATTGTCATGAGCTTTATTTTACCATCCTTCAGGGACATAAGAGACATACTTCTCATTGTTTATGTCTTTGATTTATTAACTCGGGAGCATATTGAAACTTTCATATTTATTATTGATCTTGCTCTGACCGACTTCATGCAAAAATTTTACCATTTTCTCCCATCAGTTTCATCCTGCATCATCCGAGCAATTTCAGTTTGTCGATTGTTCTCGTTATTTTTTGATCTCCGGGAATCTCACATTCCATGCTTATGGATAAAGTATTTCGTTAGTTAGCTCAGATCTATCAATAATTTAACCCGAACGTATTCGACCGTTCGTCTTAAATTTTTGAGCGAAACGGAGCTAAATTTGTCGTTATACAAAAATGATTAAAAATAAAGTTAAGGAACATCATTGGTTTCTCGGGTGTTGCCGTATCTATGAAATCGTTTCAACATTTTGTATCAATTAAATTTTAAAACTGGTGTGACCAACAAACATTTTTTTTTTTCTCGATTTTCTGATATAAAAAAAAAACACTTTTACACACACACACACACACTTTCACATTTTCAAATTTGTGTAACAAGAGCTGCGGTGTCAATTATAGGCAACACACAACAACAGCAACATCGTAAAAAATGTTTAGCATTAATATCTCCAGATGAACACATCAATCAACGAAATAAAAAGCAATCAGCTCATATACTCTCTTCGCTTCTTTTGTGGAATGTTGAGTGATTGTGTAACACCATACCGCCAATTAGGGCAACAACGACACGATCGATCCATGTCACTGGATTCGGACAAATCAAACCACCCTCATAGAATCCTAAATGACCCTGCACAACAAAAATGGGAAAATTAAAATCCATCGGAAGACTACGAACGATCTGATTCGTCTTACCCCATGTGCCAATTCGATGTACAATGTTTTGGGATGAGCAGCTGAAAAGAGAAATCGGTTTAATTTACATTGAATTTTCCTTGCTACTCCAAGTTGGAGAGGATGCATAAACGGAAAAAAGGGACCACTTCAATCCTGACAAAACGAAACTCACTTGAATGTTCTCGGATCGATGTCAATAAATCGTCAGGCACGATTGGATCATCTTTCGCATTTATGTAAATCATCGAATGTTTTATCCTGGATATATAATTGACCGACGACGACCATTCGTACATTTCGCTAACCGAATTGAAATTATGCACACGTCTAGTGTACGCCTCGTCCAATTCGGGCAGTGTAGCAGCTGATGCAATGTCTCGTTCATTTAGCTGATATTTCTGCTTCACTTCGTCCGACAATAACACCTTTCTGTGTCGCATGATAATATTTTTCACATTTTCGGTCATAATGTACAAGTAGAATCGTCTGAAGTTCTGCCACATTAGCAACCATTTCGTTCCACTGCGGACGAAGAGAAGAATCGATTACAATCTGTTAATCGTTTGTAAACGAAATAGAAAACTGACCTGATCGCATTGTATCCCTGACAAATGCTAATTCCACCAATGATATTCTTCGGATGATCTTTTTCCGTTTCACCAAGGTACTTTGATATCAGATTGCCGCCTAGAGAAAAGCCCACCGAAACGATTTTCGAGGTGGGGTATCGCTTTTCTAGATTAGCGACCATTTCTGCATAGTCTTCCGTATGACCATATGTGAATATTCTGGATGAAGTAACTGGAACGGTAGGTAAGGCGCCAATATGATTGAGAACGGCACATCTATAGCCATGAAGTTGAGAATAGTGTACAAATGTTCTGATGTAAACCGTTTCGGAAGAGTTGCCGATTCCCGGACAAATTGCCACTGTGATGTCATCTATCGAAAAAATGATAATTTAAAACACCTGTGCTGGCATCAATTGTGGATCTTTCTAAAATCAACCGAACAGAAAAGCTTACCTTCGTGTTCATTTAACGGCTGATACAAATCGTAGGTCAATGTGGAGCCATCTTTGAGTGATAAATACACTCGTTCTCCAAGAGGCCAAGGACAATTTAATCGTCCCACAATACTATGAAGTACAGTTTGTACATGCCCACTAAACCCCCAGAGGCGAGGCGGCAGATATCTAAAACAAAACGAAATGAAAATTTATTAAATTAATGTTGGCACTTGGCACTCATTAAATGGAATTAAATGAACTGATGAATAAATCACTGCAATTATTACTGTTTATATCATTGAAGTTTTGAATTGCTTCAGTGATTTTATGGAAAAGAAAAATAATTCGAATGATAGACTAGAAAGACAAGCAAAAAGTTTTTTCTTTCTTTCACTGACTTCGATTTGTCTCAACATTTTTCCGCTTAATTTCTAAGTTAATATTTCCTAGAAAAAATGGTTTTCTGTGTTTTTGGGGGCTTTCAATTGTTTCACTCTAGGTAGCATCAGGTTAAATAACGAATCAATCACTTAATAGGTTTAGAACAAAGGTCTTATGCTGCAATAGAATATCACCAGAGATATTTCTTATAAAGGCGTACACATCTCATTAGGTTTTCCAGGTGTTTCATCTTCTAAGATGATGTGATTCAACCAACGAAACCTGTTTGTAGCTTCTATCTTTTTTGATATATACCCTGAGTAAAAATATAACTAATCAACAGAGCTGTAGGTAGCTGAAGAAAACCAATTATAGCAAATGAAATGACGAGTTTTGTTCTAGTCGTATAATGTTGTAATATTATACAACTCATAAATCGAGAGCTTTCCATGATTAGTTTCCTCATATACACAATTAGGGAAATTACAGGCCACCAAGGTTCCTATATTATAATGACAATCGCGTTTTGTGTTCACCGAAGGAATGGAACACCTGAAAAAAAAACTATCAAAACATTCAATCGAACAGAAAAAGAATAATAGCGTAATTGTCCCATAAATTATTAATCGTGCACACAAATCGATATTAGCATGTTCTTATCGGGCACGGTCAGCCAGAAAAATTATGATTTTCTTGTGAATGAATTTTACGAATTACGTAAACATCGAAAACAATCGTAAATAATTCAGTTCGATTGTCAATAATTCATAAATAAGGAACAATTGTAGAGTGATTCCATTCATTTCAATTGATTCTCAAGTACGCATTTTATCTAGGAAAATGATAACGCGCGACACGGCCGATATCGATGAGATTAATATGCTAAAAATATTCCTTTTAACGAATATTACAATTATCAGGCGATGTTTCAGTTTCGGTTCTCCGTTCTCATTGGTACTTGTGACAATGTAATTGACGCAAATTAATTGATTGTTTTCGATTATAATTAGTTTTCTTAATTATTTTTTCACTTAAAAATTGCCTCTTGAGTGGTATCTGCACATTTTTCATGAATGGAGCCACAAGTCGATAAGATTGGCCTTTTTTGAACGTCAATCAAACGCCTTCTTTAACCTTTACAGGTGCCCTCCAAATTTTAATCGAAAGAAAAGAAAGCCTGTTCATGAAGTGGGTGTAGTTACACGGTAGTATAACTTCATTGATAAATAACTCTCTGGTTATCTGGCAACAACAACACAAATTCATTCATTCAAATGGTGAAGATGTATACGATACACCAGCTATAATAAATCAAATTATTAGATTCGACAACAATTAAGACGTTATCAGCAGACATCAAAAAAATGTTAAATGAAAGCCAAATGGCATAATGAGTGGATAGAATTAAATATAGAAAACTCGGATCGGATTAAAGATACGCTGATAAAACCATGGATTCATGGACTTTTCGAAATGTAGTGAAACCAGAATCATATTTTTATAATGAAACGAAATTTATGGTTCAAACGTTGTTGATGAATTATTTAGGCACGAGGCAAAGGGAAAATGATTAGAAACGCCATTAGTGTCGATAGATGTTACCATGCCATGAAGGAGTCGATGTAATACTACTACACATAATTAAACTTATAACTGCACGTGTAAACGATTATTGTGTTCCCTGTAGAAACAGTTGTCTAATAATAAATGAAGCAAATACCAATAATAATGCGATTCGTTCATTGAGGTGATTTTGATTGTTTGTAAATTAATTACGTTTTATATTATTGTCGTAGCACTTTAAAATATCGATTAGCTCAGAGGTAGCAAATATTCAAATTTCTACGAAAATCGGGTGTGAAATAAGGAGTCATTTGGTTCTTCGTCAAATTTATTTAATTTTCTAAGAAACGAAAAAAGTCAACATCGACCTGGTCTTCTTATTTCAGTTAGACTGTAATAAAAAACATGATTTTATCATGATCATGATAGCCGAAACCGATATAGGAAACTACATTTTTGTCTCAATGAGACAATATAAAAAAAAAAGATGAGTAATGTTTCGGTTGACAACACTTATCACGCACCGATCATGTGATAATAGGAATACAGTTTTTATCGCGGTAACGTTTAGCCAAAGCCAAGTAAAAATTGCGGTTACAATATTTTATGGCACTTACATTTTGTTTGTTTGTGTTATAACTTTGCACAATTGGAACTTTACCCAGCGATGTTATTGTTTTAAGCATATTTTTTGATGACAATTTACAATTCAGTTTTTTTTGTTGATTTTTTTATTTTGTTAAATTGTTTACCACTGCTGTTGAATTCTACACTACGGTAGTATGAATTGTTTCCTAATATTTATTATTTGCACAATTTAGCAGTTTTTATTCGCATTATTTTCGCGAAAAGTGGCTCAGGTTGTTGAAATTAAAACAAAAAATAACCTCAAATGAATTCATTTGAATCGATTAATATCAGCTTCGAAAATTCCAATCGCGTTACACCGACAATTCTTCAACCATTTCTAAAATTTCCATTCTTTATATCGCAAGGTCTTCTCTTCGCTTATAAGCAAATTTTCCTCCAAACTTTCCTTTGTGTACTGAAATGCTACAAATTTTATGCATTTTGCTGCGATTCAGCTTCAGTAGTAAATGGCGATATTTTAACCTAAATATGTAGGACCTTGATTGAAACAATCGATTTTGACTAAAGTTTTTACGAAGTGACTAATCTGTAATTAGCATTTTTCTTGAACGTATGGTAATCATCAGTACAGCGCGGGCGAACAACATTTTGGAATTTTATTGAATTTTATGCAAATATACTCGTTGTATCGCTGTACTTTGTACAGAAATCGTACATTTGACAAATTCATTTTTCTTTGTCGGATCAATGAGACACTCTAAATTGTCTGAACATGAACTTTATGGGCATGGAAATAATGCTTTCTTTACCGTAACCAAGTGAAAATTTCTCGGTAACCAAAGACATTAGATTTGATATCCTGGTACAAACATTTCCCGGTAACTAGGTTACCAGGATACCGCACTATTTCCATGTCCCTTTATTGAAGAGATTAGATTTAATGCATTTAATGAAATAGGTGGGATTTCTGCATTTACATTTTCCTAGAAAGCGTGAAACCTGCCGAGTATAACCGTAATAGCGGTGACTGAATAATAATTTCTACAAAACTAACTGTGTTTCATGTATGTAAATTACAATTAACCCGCAACAATAGCAATAAGTTGACCCTTTCATTAATTGAACAAATTCGCTTCGCTTTATCGTTTCATGTTTTCGAATTGTTTTTATTATAAACGATGATGCTAGAAATGTTAATTGGATTATGAGAAATGTATCGCGTCGGAGCTCAAAGTTTGCATAAACAAGAGATAACATTTCAAACCATATTATGATACGATAACGTTTTTCGGTTATCTTTATGTCATTTTTGTGTTAAAAAAATTCTTCGGAAAGTCACAACGCCTCGCATACACTTGTTTAACGACTCGAAAATCGTATTTATTTACATTGGTCGGAAGCGTTGTTGGTTTGGTATACATTACACACACACAATTATTTTTAAACAGAATGGTTTTACGAATGAATTAAGTTGTTCTACAGAAATCAAGGCGCCAATGAACCATAAATGAGGACATATAGTTCGAGTTCGAGACTTGTGGTTTGTACCTATCTACAATGTCCTGAATAAATCTGTCCACGTCAACCGTTTCAGGGATCTTGAGTGTCATATAAACTATATAATACTTCTCAATATTCAACTCTCATAAACATTTTACGAACGAGCAACAAAATCTAATTAAATACTCTGATTCAAAGAACAATATTGTATCCGAATGAACTTATATCGATGTGCTCCTGCTTCAGTCTTGTAAATGTAATTTCGTTGCACTTAGTTTAACCTATTTAGTATCCATCAGTTCTTTTGATCCATCGTATCGATGAAAAACGAAGCTTTCTTGAGTGCCATTTGTATCGATAAAATCATAGCGTACAGTGCACAAAAGTATCTTGTGCAAGAAGTAAAGGATAATGCAAATATATTGCGGGTTTCAGTTTTTCAACGATGTAAAAACCAATTTGAAGCCGGATTTTGGAAAAAAATGTATTAAAATGTACAAAGCTTGATTGTGTTTCAGTCTTTTTCGGTTTTGTAAATCGATTATGTTTGAGTTTAAAAAGTAAAGTAGAGAACCAATCATGTATCGGCAAAATAAATTGATTTTTTAGTTAGTTCGCCTCGATTCCCTAAATAGATACTGTATTTTGGATTTCAATTAGCTAATTAGCAACTATAATCCCAAGAAACTATATAGCAGAAGCTTTTTCACGCATATTAATTAATTAAAAGTATTTGAAAATGGAACATTGTACGCAATGAGTACATCATAACATGGAGAAAGCCGATACAGATTTCCTGAAAAACTTGAATGAATTCTCAGGTCAATTGGAATCCATCCTGACAGTTTTATAAAAGTTATCCCAAACGTAGTCAACCTATTCTATTCAGGACTTTCAACGATTTGAAAGTCTCACCTCAAAGTGCATTTTCGACAGTTTGATCCAAAACCCCAAATTTCGGTAGAATATTGTCAGCAATTCTTTTATCAAATGAGCCTACCTATTATTCCAAATTACGAGGAATTATCTCTTTTATTATAAAGATTAATGTCGGCCTATTACATGCCAGGATGTGGAACCATTTTCTTAATTTCAAGGCCCTAATTAAAGAAACAATAAGTAATAGCGATATATATAAGTCGTGAAGTTGACCGTTCCACTCATCATATACTTAAAAACAATTTTTCTTTTGTGACCAATTCGTTTTAATTTTAAAAATAGCTTCGACTACATTACCTGAACATTAGTAAAGCAATCAATTTACGATCGAAATTGCAAATTAACACGAAAAGTGAATGAGAAATCAATTTCAAGCCTCAGTTGTTGTATTCTAATATCTTTCAACTTATGCTCTTGATAGCTTTTTCGATGCGAATTTTAATTACGATTTATCGCAGAATCGAATGACCTCTTATTTCAATTACAATATACATCAGTGTTATCAGAAATACTTGCATCGGTATTTAAGCCACTAGAAAAATTACACTCGCAGAAACCATATTAGATACGGGTACAGAATTCAAGTTAATAGAATACCAAAAGTAAAATTGTGATCCCCAAATAATGGTCAGTTTTCGTCTTGAATTATAATAGAAATTGTATTGCTTAGAGAATCCTATCCTATTTATGTTAGAAGATACCACAAAAAAAGAGGTCAAACAATCAAAAGTGGTGATGATAACCATTACGAAGCGTTGAAGTGTTTAGACTATTTGGAACATAATTAAATTATTTTCTGCCAAATATTTTATACTGGTACACAATGTACATCCTACATAATAAATAATGATACGAGCATTCATTCTCCATGCAGAAATAAAAAATCACAGCCAATTGGCTTAGGTACTATACTTCCTACAGCAAATTTTTTAAATTTTAAATATAAATTTAACGAAACGAATTGAACCAACTTTATACAAACTGGAATTTTGTGTGATTTATATTTATAGTCTTCAATGGAGCGCTGTAAATTCATTTAAGCTTTTTTTTTCTTTCTATTTTGACAAATTATTTGTGCTAAATTAATGAATTACTTGCAATAATAAAATGTAAGAGAAACAGTCAAGCATGAGAAATCACAACGATTTTTGTGATCGACAATGATGCGGAAAATGATGTCATCGAAAAATCATAAAATAGATATTCTACACAGCATTGGTTGGTTATATAGTATATATACATACAAGTTTGAAGTTTATCATCTGTACAAGTATCATCAAGAACTTGTTAGTGAGTTTGCCCGATTACGTATACAATTACTAACTTATATAATAGTGTTCTGATGGTTCGATGTTGAATCGAAAAATGTTGATTTTTTATGGCATTCGGTTACTTTAGGGCCGAAATTGAGTTTATAGTAAAAAAAAATTACTTTATATCAGGATTGGTTGGGAGTGTCAGGGTTAATACTCTTCTATTTTTAAAGGCAGTATCATTCCTGCTTTGTTGAAAGGAGTATATATTTGTCTGCTAAATAAAGTAAGACGCGTAACTGAATTGTTGTTTAGACTAGTGGGATTATTTGACTAGTATAGTGGGAGCATCATCCCACGCTTCAAAACAAATTACTTGGAAGCAGATATGTGTGTACCATAAACACTCAAATCTTCGTTTTCTGTTTTTCGATAAACAACAAAGGTGCATAAATAAATGCATGTAATGTGCTTGGCTGAATGACTTTACAGAGTAAATTAGGTTGGGTTGAACAGTGGTCAATAACATTTTCGTTTTTTGGTTTATTACTTTCTATATATACCACACAAAAAAGAGCTTTTCGCAACAAGTTACGAAAGGTAGGACTTTCCGTTGTTTTATTGCGAAAAATGTTGTATAAAACTTGATGATAAATGCTTTTCTAGGCACACGATGTGTATTGTCACACTTGGCCTACGGCCTCCAGTGACAATCTACACAATCTAGTGCCTAAAAACGCATTTATCATCAAGTTGTATAAATAACTATTTTAATGACAAACAACCTGACTCAAAATTGAACGTAAATTTTTCGTAATTCGACAATTAAAACCGAATCACCGGTCCTGCTACAAATCATTTTCGATTTTTGTTTTATGATAAATTCATGAGTTTCATTCAATGAACCGAACGATAAAAAACAGACATTATGTACCGTTCGTTCGCGACCTTCAATCGTTACTAACACAGTGTACCCTTGACCGACAGAATGTATAATTTTCCTTAATGAAAGTAAATATTTGCTTATGAGCTATAATTTATTTTAATTTATATTTACTACATGCAGCGTGTGCTGGTGTATTATAATCTTAAAAGGTACATACAATATTGAACGACTTGAGAAAATGACGCTATTATGAATCTCGTCTGACTTTTCAGAAGTTTTAGTGGAAATTGTAATTGTAATGCTATGAGAAATTGGATGCACGTTGTAGCATCCTGACTGAACCTGACCTGTCTTCAAAATGTTTTCATTTACACAAATCTTGCGAAACGTTTTGTAATTGTCAAACCCCGCCTTGTCAATCAATGTAAATCAGATAGAAAATATTAAGAGACGAATATTTAGAAAGGACGCGTTTGCAAAAAAAAGCAAGACTTATATAGTCACACTATAATGTCGCGAATGGAAAAGAAAACTAATCGACGTGTCTTAACAAAACCATGAATCATACTTACGGTTCTCGGAGTACAGGTGCTATTTTGAATATACAATCGAGGAAAGATCCATCGAAACAAAATATCACTGGCTTATACGCCTGGGAATTAACATTTAGAATCCGAAAAAGAATGCACAAAATTACGGCAACAAAAGTTAAAAATGCTGTTGACATTGCTATGTAAACTAACACTGCGAGCAGAATTTGGAAGAAAAACAATATCGATATTTTTGATTGCCAGCCGCGAATCAAAAAAATTAAATTAAAATTTAAAGAAGAACCAAAAGAGAAGACGGAAAATTTACTACACTTCACTTCACTACTTCGATGTAGGTTGTTTGTGCTGTTCCTTAGTTTTCTTCATTGAATGGGAATGTACGTCCGGCGAGTGTATTTATTGAAGTGACAATGATTTATTATCTTTCACTTTTTGATTATATTTTTTGTTATTATACGCACTTGGAATCGCGATGTTTTCGAAATGCAAGACATTTTTTGACTAACTCTATTTTGTCCTAGAATCCGCACATGATTCATGTGTGTATGACATTTTTATAAAAAAGTAGAACTCTACTACAAATTTGTAGGTACGACATCTGGTTGAACTTCGAATAATTAATCGAAATAACATCGTAGTATATTAACACACATTGTGCATAAGTACGTATGCAAGCGATGCAAGCGTATCTCACTGGCGATTCACAAATAATAATTATTATTACCGAAAAGTACAAATTGTTAATAGAATTTGGAGACATTAAATGTAGAGCAAAAATAACATCATCGCTAAGGTAAGAAGTACCTACAATAGTTATTTTCCTACCGAATGCTAAAATGTTTTTTTAACGAATGAGAGGTTTCCAGGTCAAGCCAGAGGCCAGTGCTGGAATCGAATTCGCTAAAAAAGCCTTTCAGCATAAGTTAGGAACAACGTTTTTCCTAAACGACGTTGGTTTTTAAAACTAATTAAAATAATTTTTTGTCATGGAGCTTGTTTTTATATGAACCAACTTCACTATTATGACGTTTACTCTGTTATGACAGAAGTGAAGTTATTCCATATGAAAACAAACTGCAGAAAATGAAGTACCACAAAAAGTATGACACTTCTACATGCTAAATCACTTGGCGTGCACAACCGAGCGACGAATGTGTAGATTTTCACTCGAGACCGCAGGCCGGGTGTAACTATACACTTCGATAACCTAAAAAATCATTTATGACCAAGTTGCATACAGCCTTTTGAGTTGAAAAAGGTTGTTCTTAATTTATTGGTGGTGTTAGTTTTATTCTGAATAATGAACTAAATATGATTGATCTCTATCATCATCACCATCCCCACTTTTGATCAGTTAAATTTAAATGAAATCATCAAAATTACTTTCACATACAGTTTCAATCCCGTTTACGTCTAACTAGTTTTCTGTCATTGAACCAAAGCCTAAAGCCTCAAATATAATTTATCTAATGAAACAAGTGCGCTGACGGTTTTTGAGATATGGAATAAAAGCCCATATATGAAAGTTCAGGGTAGTTTAACAGGTTTATATCAATATATTTATTTCTTTTGTTCATCTATAGGGTAGCCTATGTCACTAGCTTTTCAACGATACCATGAATGCCTTAATAATGGCACCATAAATATGTTTTTCACCAATTTTGGTTACAAAGTTTTACCTACTCTGACAAGAAAAGTGATGAAAAGGCCCAAATTTTTACTGTTTTTTTGAATCCAATAAGGGAAGAAAATAAAAATTATACAATGCCCAAACAATCGACATTTTTCTATTTTCGCTTTTTCAGCTTTTTTGCTGTTGTTATAAAAAACAAGGCATCAGAACAGTAGGGGCGCTTGCTGCGACTGAGCCCCGTACAATCCCGTAAACATATTGCGTCCGTAACCATAATACGTTCGTAGCCCTAAGACGCCTATAACCAGGGCCTTTTATAAGAGTTTCGCACTGGGGGGGATTTCGATTTGGGGGCCCCAATTTTTTCCGTGAAGGGGCACTATATTTTTATTGTGAAGGGCCTTCTTTGAAAAATTAGACAAGTTTCAAATTTGAGAACTTTAGTGACTAGGGTACTGTCAGGTGCCGCTTAATGTTGCATGTATATTGTGTGTTTTAGCTGCAGAACATACTATGATTTCACAATCTTTTCAATATTTTCTATATTAATTCCTGGAACACTAAGGATGGATCATCTATCCGAAAAAGCTTTATTAAGTTTCCATAGGAGGACATGGACAACTCAGTCAAACTTTCGCGATTTAATGGCGTTTTCAAAAGAGTTATTGTCAGTTCTTCGGCCCTTACTTGTTTTTTGGCAGTTATTTTACGAGTTACAGGGAGAGAAAAGTGTAATTCGTCATGTTTTCTGTTTTGCCATTTGTTTTGGTTTGTAAATCTGATTCCACAAAAAATTTATTTAACAAATGAAAATCTAGATTTTTTATTTTATTCATCCTTGTTTTGTGCGCGTGTCTAATCAAAATTCAAAAAATTAAAATCTTCACTTGTTCAACGAACTTTTCTTGGAATCAATCACAAACCACAAAACTTTCAAATGAGAAAATATGCTGAATTTCACCTTTGTCTGTAAGTAGATCCAACGCAATCTTATTTTTACTAGTTACTGGGAGGAGGGTGATCAGAAATCCGAATAGGCATTTATGAGTAGAAACTTAGTTACGTTTCTAACGCTAAATATTTTGGTACTTGACATGTTTATATAACTAAAAGAACTTTCCGTCTGGAATCTAATACCATACTTTTTCGAAATAAAAAATCTACTAAGGAATTGATAATTGATAATGAGTTAGTGGAACCGGATTTTCTTTGTTTCAAAGTTTTGTTCTTGGAACATTTTGACGGAAACCAGCAGGGATCATTGGTACTGTGAAGATCAAACACTTCTTAATGAATCGGCAATTAGTTTACGCTTACAGAGTAGTTTTTTAGAGAAATCAGAGTTGTGCTATTTGATCCGTGAGTTGCTTTGTCCAATTAACCACACAAGCAACTTCCGTTCAGCTTTTTGGGTTCGCAACGAAAAAATAGAATTGTAAAATTTTCCTAATAATTCCAATAATCCTCGACTTTTTGGGCTTCCGTTAAAATGCTAAAAGAACAATGAACATAAAGTCACCATTTCAGCGACAAATCGATTAACTTTTCTTAGTTCTATTATTCCGATTCTATTTTAAAAATCTTCTATGGTCGAGTAGCCAGACTTTAGGTCACTCAATAGACCTTAGATTGGAAACTATCCAATTTTCATAAGCTTTTCCTTTCCTCATTAAAATTTTAGTTACCTTTTTATTTACATTTTGTGAATCTAAACTCTTTAACCATCAAATTCTTAAGGACGAACTGAAGAAGCCACAACAATCACTTAACTAACGTGGAACAAAAAAAGAGAGCCGAATAACATTTACTCAAATTCTCTTAACATACGGACGAAAGTTTTATTGTGATACTTCGCAGTTGACTAATAATGAGCTGCCGCGCAGCGATTTTTTTAAAGAATAACAACTTCTTATAATTTTAGTAACTGACTGTAAGTGACTGACTGTTATAAAAAGTGGGGGGGATTCAGGTGGGCCTGGGGGGATTTTTCCCACGCGCTTGTTCCTTATAAAAGACCATGCCTGTAACCCTAATACGTCTTCAACCCTCTTATGCGTCTGTTACCAAAATTTTTCCACCCGCTTGCGTCCTTGACATTATTGCCCACCTATCCGAAGTTGGGCATGGTCAAATTTACTGAAAGTGTTCATTTTTAAAATTGCGCATAGCGCAATTACGAAAGCCCGTACGAAGTACCTCTGAAATAAAACCAACAATTTACAACATTATTTTAAGAACCCAAAATTTTTTGCCAACTTTCTATTCGATATTCAATTACCTCTCAAATGAAACAAAAACCTAATTCTAGAAATTTTTCCACAACACGCTATTTAGTGTGCAAGTACATCTCAGATTTTACAAAAATTGGCGAAAACGGATGAATTTCACTTCATTTTTACCGATTTATATAGTTTTTAATAAAATCCAATATGGCCGCCAGCAGCCATTTTGTTAGAAAACCGGAAATAGTACTGACGCCTTACATTCGTTAATACCTTTCAAACAAAAAAAAATTCATGAAATTCGGTCAAAATTTACTCGAGATATTGTCAAAATACACCACGTTCACTGTACTGCCGAGTAGCCGGAGCCGGATGTGAGCTCACTACAAGGGACCTAGCTCACGCTCCGGTCAACCAAATTTCATACACTTTTTTTCTCCTGATTAATACCTATCAATAAATTCAATACCTATCTAATAAAGCAAAAATAGTTGAAATCCGTACAAATTTGACCGACCTACAAGCAAAAACTGCTTCCCGCCCTGTACCTGGTTCACATCATGGGCTCTAACTCACGAGTCGGTCATCCAATTTCCATGAACTTTTTTTTTGTCGATCGGCATACCTTTCATTTAACGCATAATTAACAAATTAGCGTTTAAATTTCCGGAGATATCATCGAAAAACCTTAATTCGCTTATTGGGCCCCAGCTCGGGAGGGGTCGGCCCAAAATCGCCCATCTTCGAACTTAGCCTTTCTTTTGACCAAACGGGGAAAAAAACAATTTTCAAAAAAGGTTGTGATTTACTCAAGTTATAGGGGTCACAGACGGACAGACAGACGGACAGACGGACGGACATTTTTTTTTCGCGGATTCGTTATCTATGAACATAGACAAATGCTTTGCCGTAACCGTCTGCTTCTAATTCAACATGTTACAAACGGTATATTAATCTTATAAGCCCCCAGTACTTCGTACGGGGCTAAAAATTTTCAACCCAAAACAAGAGCTCATTGTTAGCAACTAAACTATAATACGCAGATCTTCCTCGTTATGACTACTTTCATTCGCAATACCCGAAATCTAACAAGAATAAGCTTGCCGTTTCATAAAGGTGGTAGATGTTCTTGTATTAGATAAAGCCATAATCACAATAGAACGTTTAATCTATAGATTTTTGTGAAAATCGAAGACATTCGGGCAAGGAAAGCTCCATCATAAAGCTATTCTGATATTTTTTGATTTCTGGTAAGCCACCTACAAAACAAGAACAGAAAAGCCAAATGCATTAAAGTAAAATTGTTTCGTTTAAAAAATATAGGACAGATGGAACCATGAAAAGAAAGTTCATGAAGCTAAAAGCACATGAAGCTCAAATTCAAAAAAACTTTATAAATGTTTATTGCTTTATTATCATTATTAACCTTTATACGGTTTTGTATGGAAAAAGGGCTTCTCCATATTCATCTTTTTTTTGATTTTGACTTCAATTTATGCAAACTGGGTATATGCATGTGCATTCATAAGAATTTATGAGCGAACGGTTGCATCAACGACGACGACAAAAATAATTAATAAGCTCCTATGTAACATCGTCTTATAACAGCAAAATTAATGTTGAAACAAGTGAACCGAAAGATTTCTTTTAGTCTGTTGAAATGATCCAGATTCGGTAACTGACCTCATGATTGGGGGGCAGGGGGCTATTAGTTAAGGTCTGGAAAGCGGGAAAGATGCTTTACAAGAATTTTTTTAAATGGTAACTAAATAATTTTGACTTTATTTTAGCTTCTTTATAATTGAATGTAGTTATCTTATCACACCTATTCGCTAGATGGGAATTCGAGGGTAAATCGGGGTGCTTTAAAGTCTAAGAAATATACTTTCAAGGAAATCGCGGAGTTTATCAAGAAGCAACAAGTTTCTAACGTAGCTTTGTCGTCTCCAGGTGTAAAACATTATTTAAAATGGAGTCAAGAGCGTCAAGGATCAAGTAATGAAAGTAGTTTAAGGGTTAAAGGGTCACGTTTTACGCCACCTTGGTATCGGGGAATCTGGCACACTGTGCTAAAAGAACGCACTTTTAAACTATGTAAAAGGTGAATTCGCACACGCAAGTTTATTGCTGCAAATGCTATTTATCGAAAAATCGTATGCGAGTTCACATTTTACTTAGTTGAAAAATGCGTTGTGTTTTAGGACCTTGTGCCAAATTACCCCACGCCGCCACCCTAAAGAACAAGCGAAAATCGCAATCTCCCTCATTTTAACACAGGCCCACAAAACATCTTCCATTCCAGCTACCATTACACCAAGCATTTGTAAGTCTTTTGTATTTCTTGGTATATTGAGAGCGAAAGACTTTAGAGCGTGGTTTTTTTTTACAAGTCATCCAAATCAGACAAAAATTGCACCGAAACGAACGGTTTCCGCGAATATCAGCAAGTTCTAATATTTTATAAACTTTTCGGTTAACTTTTCATTCGATTCGGATGACTTGCGAAAATTTCATCAACATCCGAAACGCTTTTGTGTTAAAAATAATGTCAACCGAGTTAGAATTACTTGTTTTTTTTTTTACTCTTAGTCAAAATTAGAAAACATGTCAGCAATAACGATAAAATTCAAGGCATTGACCTGCCCAACTTCGTTGGAAAGTTACAATTCATAAAGAGTTTTCTAAATAAAAAAACCAAGAGAAGAACTCACACGCATAAATTTTTTTCTCGCGGTGTTTTGAACTCGTACCTCTATTTCTTGTCTTGAGAATTTCTTTGACCTATGCCATTACATCACAATATATTTTATTCATTTTTTTATTATTTTTTTTCTGTTTTCTGCTTTACATTTGAACAAGTTCTTTTAAAAAAGAGCAAATTCAAATTTGAAACGAAAGACATCAATGCCATACAAAAACGGCAACGAACCCAACGAACCTTTTTATTCCCATATATAAATAATTTGTAACTCCGTAACATTTTACACGATTTACGTTTAATACTGTTCGTTTTTATCTTGTCTTTGGCTAGGGTAATAATGTGCAAAGACTTTAAGAGGATACACAAAGTTTATGTAATAATTTTCTGGTTTATCTGCGCTAGCTTATACGTACAGAGATAGAAGAGAAGTTATTGATTTATATTTGAAATTCAGGTGGTTTGAAGGAAAAACATACACCGAATCACAAGACACCGTTATGGTTAATATTTGCAAGTCTGCCAGCGATACAGCGAAAAAAAAGCAACAACAACCAATGTGTATAGCATTACCACGGTGAATTTAATTCAAGATCTGTGTTTATAACTGATAACTTGTACGCTGAATGCTCAAATGCGTACATTATTATTTAAAGAAAATAAAAAAGTGTGTGCACACACAGTATAATTTAATTCTAAGAAAACATTGTGATTTCCTCTTTTTATATTATTATCATCATTTTTTTTATACAATAAATTTTTATAAACATTAAACCCGTTCCAATTCGTCAGATCAAAAAATTATTTTTATTTATGTGGAACCTTGTACATAAACGCACGTGTAAAGTGTAGAATACCACAGATGCGTGCGTTACTGATTTTATCGTTTTTATTTGTAATATCCCAACCATACAACAGATACAATAATCTATATACATACATGGATGTGTACCTTACATTACATTTTATGCTGCACATTACTCGATGCGTTCATGTAAACAATCTACAGATTTGTGAAGCAAAGAAAAATAAAATGAAGGGTAACAGTGCCACCTTCCACAAAATAAAAATTCTGATTTTAACTTCCTGTTATTTTGTTCTTGTTGAACAAAAACTATCGATTGAATCCATTACTTATTTTGTTTAAAATAGTTGATACTGTTTTGCACGTAAAAAAACCACTTTCGTATCTCAGTTGATCTTTGTGGTCTCTCTGATTTCCTGATTTATCATTTGAAAGCATTTGAAATGAGAGAAATCAAACGGAGGAACAACAGTAACGCCTTAGATTCGAAAGTAGTATTTTTTAAGTGACAAAAAGGTACCAAAGTGTTCACTAAAACATACACTACCGTTCAAAAGTATTCGATCATTGAGTGTTCTCAGTGTAAATTGACAAACTTTAAGAGGGCGCCAAAACTCGAAATGGTACCGGATTTTCACGAAAGATGGCGCATTGGATAGCTTGATCCTTAATCTTTAAAGGAAAAATGTAAAAAATGTTTTCACCAAATATGAAATTTTTGAGAAATCCTAATTTTTGCAAAGGTCTGCATAGTCGGGGAACAAAGTTGTTCCCAGGCCATGTAGACCTTCGGGAAAATTAAAAATTCTCCAAATTTTCATATTTGGTGAAAATATTTTTTATATTTTTCCTTTAAAGATTAAGGATCAAGCTATCGAATGCGCCATCTTTCGTGAAAATCCGGTACCATTTCGATTTTTGGCGCCCTCTCAAAGTTTGGCAATTTACACTGAAAACACTCAATGATCGAATACTTTTGAATGGTAGAGTACATTCGGTCGAAAGATCACTTGGTATAGCTGAGTTATTTCTTATTCCTATTCACAAATGGTTCAACTGGTTCACAATTCATGGCTCAAGCAAAAATTAAAATCGAATAGATGTAAAATGTCGATTTCAAGAGAATCAAAATTGCAAATGAATTTTTACAACGATGACAAACATAACTTACCTTAATTTGTAAGAAAAATTATTTCCAGTGGAAATAACAAAAGAATTTCTAGTAATATTTCTTTACTATGCTGGTGCATGTAATAAGGCTATTACATGTATAGGCAATAACCTTTACATCACTCGCATAGTAAAACGTCGTACTACACACGGAAAATAAAGTTATATCTCGTATCACGATGAGTAAATGTACCTCGGGCTGCCGCCCTCGGATACTTTTTCTCATCTGGATACGAGATATCACTTTACTTCCCTTGCATAGTAATGTACTATTTGTTATTTCCACTGGAAATAATTTTTCTTACAAATTACGGCAGTCAGGCCATCGTCATTTCATCGTCATTATATCGATACACTTGTCCGTTATCAAAAGTTTACCATGGAAACTAGACAATCTTAAATGTTCAATCGATAATCGGTGTAAAGTAAATTATTATCGAGAGAATATAGATGTCTGAATTAATGAAATAAAAGATTTTGTATCAATTTGTTAGAAATTCTTATAACATGAGACATACCGTTTTTATAAATGACCTATATGACCTAAATGACCTAAATTTATAAATAAAGCACACATACAAATGCGAATACGAATCACAACACAAAACGAAGAGAAAAAGGAAATTGAGTAATGCAGAGTTTCAATTATTTTCAAATATTTGTATGAAATGATTTCGCGCGCTTTCTCAAAACGTAAGTTACGTTACACATACATCCATGTGATCTTTCCGCATAAAGTTGCTTTAACATTACTTATCTACCCTATATTATATCGATGGTCACATACAGCTATTCATCTGTTATCGATAACGAAGACAAAAATAATTACAAACTCTGGTCATTTATACAGTAAAATGCATGTTTAAAAAAATTGAAGTACGAGATTAGAAAACACAAGATTAAAAATACTTTGATCGATGGAAGTAATAGACCAGATAATAATACTGGTCATATGCTTGCCATCTGTAACAGGACAGATTAAATCCGAAGACTGAATCCATGATCCTTTGTAAAACCAAAGTGAAGCAAAGTTAGAAAAAAAAACTTTCCGACCGTTTACAAGTACACTAACAAAATTATTGTATCCTTCCACTCAAAACAATTTCTGTTCTTCCGTACGGCAATAATGTTTCGATCGAAAGGAATACATAATGTGAATTATTTTTATTATACGCGCAATCTGTTGAAATTATATCTCAACTTCTTGCAGGTGTTTTATTATCCATCAGCATCAGGTGTGATGCTGATTGATTTTATGTATTATTGTTCGCTTTAAAGAATGGACTAAGTATCATCATTCCATTTCGAGAAGCAACAGGTTTTCGTAATACATTTGGCATGCATTGTACGATCTGCGTAAAGCTCTATAAATAGTATAAAGTGTACAATCATCACATCGTCACTACGGTATGGGTATATTTATTTCTAAAATTGCTGTTTTAATGATGAAAATATGCCTATATTTGCTGGCTCACATTGAAAGGAAATAGAAACAAAATATGGGAAATAAAACGGCAACTCATCCTGTTAGTCTGAATGTTTAAGTTTTTCCAATTTTTTTAGTCTAATTGTATTATCTGCTAAATTTACATTAGCTGTGAACTAAGCATCTGAACAATTTAGTTATCAACTGAAATTATTAAAAACTCTTTTGGGTCTCCTTGCCTCTTGTTTAATCTTATTTCTATCATGTGGATCATTTTGATAAGATTTAATAAAACTAACGGAATCAGCTTCTCTCAAGTCTATTCGTCTGACTGTTGCATTTTTACCACCCTAATAAATGTAGTTTGGTTGCTAGAGAGGGTATTGTTCGAAGGCAATAGAAATAGAAAACCTTTTGCTTTCAACCGAAAGAAATTATCAAGCCCCCATGATTCATAAGTCTTGACTATGTTACGGTTTTCGAAGTCAAACTTAGACCACAAAAGTCATTAAAAATTAAGAAGAACTTCACTTCCAATCCAAATTTTATTAAATATTTTTCGGTCTATAAAATATCGTTTTTGCAACTGTGCAAACTGTTCACTCAATATTCTCTGAAATTTGATTCTGAAAGATTTTGAAATATTTTGTAGAAGACGGAGAAAAAACAATTTCGTTCAACTGATCGTATGTACAAGAAAAGACGAATTACTCAACGCTGTTACCCAGACGTAATAACAGGTTTAGACACTACCTGTTTTTTAAGAACCTTGGAAATTGTAGCACAAGATTCTTACATCAGTGGAAATCTTGCTATAGCAACATTAATGTCCTCACCTCACTCTTCACTCGTCAACATTGACCAAGAATTTGGAACGCGAATTTGAATTGATAACTTTTTCTGATACCACCTTCGCCCAAAAAAGTCTTTCTGGTTTTAGAAATACGTAAAACTATACCGGGATTTCCTTACTATAATTAGTAAAGTCGTGGCACACAGATTTTGAAGGCATTTATTGTTTGTATGAAAAGAGAACTTGAAAACAAATATTTTTATCAAGTTGGAATTTCATGCAATCTGTAATCGCCTTCGTGATAAAATAAGAACCTATTCTCTCAGAACCTTAGTTTAACCGTCTAAATTGTCAAAATTTGTGTGCCTTCGTGGGTGTTTTAACGGTTCTTTCATACCCTTGCCTTCGTGAGAAGTAGATCCCTTTTGTATATCTATTAAATATACATATTCTCAAAGTGATACACCCTCATTGAGTGTTAGTCTTTTTGCTGTACTTTCCTCCTCGTCCTCGGAGTCAGCTTCTCTGACTCGTTTCTTAAATTGTTGAATCAAATTGAACTTTGATGAAATTTCCAGCGGCACATCACCACCGAACAACTCGACATACACTGTCGATGATTTGTGATGGGTGACCAACGCCTTATGTTCTTCATTAGACAATTCATCAGATGGACGATAGGATGGTTTTTATCATGTCTTAGAAGCTCTCACGTATGCCACGTTCTCGTTTCTCGTACTTAGTGCGCAAATTGTCCATCTTGTTCTGCAGATGGTCCAGGTTTCTAGATGCTTGAATATCGTTCTCATTGGTGAAGGCACGCCCCAGATCGATATTTTCCTGGACCAAATTGGCAGAATTTCGCCAATTTAGAAGAAAGTCGAATTCGATCAATCCACTAGATTTCAATCCCTCTTTCAGCATCGTTTGGTCTGTCTTTATCTTCTTCATCATTTTGATCGGTTCCGTTACCGGTGTTGGTTTTAGGTTGCTCGTATCCTGAGTTCCTGTTATCCTGTTGTATCCTGTTGTTCGAACTGAAATTGTTCGTTCCAATTTCAGCAGATGCATGTGGCGCTTCTGTGGCAATCTGTTGAGCAGTCTGCACTGCTAACACAGCCGTTGCATCTGTATGTTTTCAAAAATCAACTGGATTCAAAAAAAAAAAAAAAAATAGGAAAGAAATTGAGTTCTAGCGCCATTTTTCGCAATTGTATCTCACTTGAATTTTATAGTTTATCCACAAAGTCCTGGTGACAAGAATGGCATTTACAACACTGTTTATTTTACTCTTATCGAATGTAGCGCGTGAGTTTTATTGTTAACGTTGTCGAACGCAATAAGTCTCTAATGGGGACGTCTATAATGCATACCATACTGTAGAAAGTTCCAAGTAGTATGAAAATGAAGTTATTAGCTCTAATTGACGAATGAAAAATGAAAATGAAAGGAAAGAATCTGAAAGTTTAACTCGCCTGACATGACAGAACTTTCGATATTTAAATCTGTCCTAGCCCACCGAAATGAGAGTAATTAAAAAAAAAATCTTTATTCATCGTTCCTATTAATATCTGAGTGGAACACAACTTAGTCTTTTAGTTTGAGATCTAATTGATCATAGTCTCGTCTTAGTTCAAGTTACAGTATCACTTTTAATTTTAGTTCAGTTATGGTTTAATGTCATGTTTCGGTTAAGGGTATATTTTTTTGAATTGGTACTTTAGAGCCTCGGCCTGTCTCCGCTATCAAAATCTTTTCTCCGCCAATAACGGATGTTCCACAGTTTTTCCGGCTCTTTCCATCCCCGAAAATTTTGGTTGTCCTCTTACATAACTCAGCGGTTCGCTGATGGTAAATTGTCAGAATATGTAAAATCGTCCATCAGCGGACGCCTGAGTTTCAATGGTAAACGAATAAACTTGCTGGAGACGATAGAGCGTTAAAAACTATGGAACAAATCCGTTATTGGCGGAGAAAAGATTTTGATAGTGGAGATCGCCGTAGAATATGGGTTTGAAAATGCAGACCTCCGCCAATTGCAATAGTTTTGTATAACCAGTTATACCTCAGATCAAATTTTTAACACTTTGAGGCAATAGAGGAAGGATCAGTCTAATGCCTGAAACTACGATTTTTTCTTGAAACTAGAGTTTTCAGTCGTAAAAGTTGTAACGCAACAGACCGTTATTGGCAAAATCTGCCCTGGTTTTAATTCCTAATTTATTTTAGTGTAGGATTTTGATTAGTTTTTCTTTTCTTATTAATTTCGTTTAGTTTTGTCTCCTTTTTGGTTTTTTCGATGTTTCGTTTTCGTTTAAATCGTATACTTCACGACAGTTTTTTTTATTTCACGACTGAAGTAGTGTGGTTTTTCCCTCACGGTTGAAAGTCCTTTAAATCGCTCGTAAAGTAAAATAGCATAATATATCAGTGAAGTAACTTGATATCTCGTATCCACATGAGTAAAAGTATCTGAGGGCTTCAGCCCGATATAGTAACATACTATTCCCTATCTGCTGGTATAATACGGCAGAGGAAATGTTTTTCATACAGAGGTGCATAGGTTTCAAACCGTGTTCTTATAATAGACTGTTACACGCAGGCTAAATGCTAGATGACTATGACAAAATTTAAAAAAAATCTACCAAGAACCACCTGGTGAACCATTTTCCTTCGAAACTTTCGCTACCTTTACGAAAATTTTAAGATTTCATTTATTTCGTTCAAAAGTGCATTATTCCAACAGAATGTGTAACAAATATTGTGCCAAGCGTCCTTAGAAGAGATCAAATGATGCGAGAAGCACTTGCACTCATTCCATACTCATTTAGTTTTTGCGCATATTGTGAAACAACAACCACAAAATTCGATCTTTTATCTCTACTGAGTAAAAAGAGATCAACAATTATTTCTATAAATAATTCACATTTTTTGTAAATATATTTTTTGAACAATTTTTTATTTCATAAAACTTAACATCGCGTGATTATGAAATTATATTGTTTTTAGGCATTTGTTATTATTTGTGGATGGAATGGAAAAAACCTTGAATGATGTTAAAGTATGTTTTATAAAGCCGGAAATACGCTTCGATACGCTTCAGATAACTCCTCATCAGTTTAAGCGACAAAATGTACGTACGTACATGTTGCCTTTATATGTATATTATGCATAACATTTTTTACCATTACAGTGGCTCATATCAAAGATCTTTTTTTACGTTTTTACAAGTCACCCCTTGTAAAATACACTTCAGTTCAATGTATTCATTATACAATTTTATGAGTAAAAATATCGATGATGTAAGACTTGTTGCGTTTTGTCTTGCCGACATCGTTTTCCTCGCTGTAAGGACACCTTTGCGTGGTTTTTGTTAGTCTAACAGAAATTTGTGGCTCCTGTTACTTTTATCACAATATTTTCAAAAGATTTTTAATGTTTTGTGTTACCTTAATGTCGTAGTTGTAATGTCTACACACCAATGTAGAACTGACCCTTCTAAAAACACAAAACATCCATGTCCAAACATATAAATCCTTCATATCTGCATTAATTTGTCATCATCAAAACGACGATCTCAGAACCATGGTAATGTGTTTCTTTTTTCATTCTGTTTTTAGTCAGAAATGTTGCTTTTCATATTATGCTCAACTCATGACCTCAGTTCTCAACGTTTTGGTTTGTTGCTTTTTTCCCGCGGTTGTGTTTCAGTTGTGTGTTACCATTGAAGCATGTGAAGTGTTTTAAATTTTAATTGATTTTTTGTAACTGAAAAAAAATCTCTTCGAATAAACTTTCATCTCATGCTTACAGTAACATCTTATGCTCGGTGGGTAGATCATTTTCAAATCCGGGAACCTTTAATCAATTTTTCCAGTTGCTTTGGTTTGAATGCTACTATACTTTTTGCGTGTAGGTAGCAGATTATGCACCTTTGTCCAAAATACTGAAGGCGTGGTACATAGACCGTATCGTCAAAATAATTATTTTGAGCAGAGATGCGTCCACTTCAGACCCGTTTTTAGTGAAATAGTTTCTCTAAGTTTGCCAAGTTTCACCAATTTTATTCTCTGCAGTTTTGTGGTAGGTCTATCGAAATATAGATAAATCTAGCATAATCAGTAAGATAGATAGAAAATAATTAGACCAAAGAGAAAATGTTACCATTTTATTAAAACAGGCTAACGGACTCCTCAAATTTGGTGAAACTCTAGTTAAATTTAGCGAAGCTCAATGTAAAAAGTTTCGCTAAGTTTCTCTAAATTTCAACACAGTTTGTCTAAAATAGGATTTTATCTGTCAGATAGAACAGATACATCATGATAATAGCACATGAGCTGCACCGTAGAGGGCTTCACTTTTCTATCAAAACGCATAAGAGTTGTCATCTCATTTTTCCACATTTTTTTGACTTATCGTCATCTTCGCTAATAGTGTTGCCTAAAGGACCAACACAGTTCTGCACTAGAGGGATAAATGCGAGATTATCGTTCTAGACAGACACATTTTTTTTCATTCTTCTAGTTCTTTTTACTGAGAATGCAATTTTTTTTTCTAGCCTACGACAAGTCCTACGACATTCACTATGATAAAAAAAACTGAGGCCCGAGTCTTTTTGAGTAAATAAAATAATTATTTATGAATTAACGAATCAGGCTGAACCGCTGTACCAAGCTGTTGGTATTTCTTATTATAAATCATCCGACAAAAGAACGCAAATTTTATGTAGAACTCACAGTTTGTGATAATAAGCTATTTTACTAGGTAGATACACAAGAAAAAAGTGCCTGAATCGAAATGAATACAGCTTCAATGGCGCCCGCCAAAAATCATTTTAATTAAATCAAAATTACCACGAGAAGAAAAAAAAAGTAAATAAACAGCTACCACACATTTTTCTCAATAAAAAATGTATTCAAATTATATACGAAAATATAATATTGTTATGATAGATTTCAACATGATGAGAATTTGTTCAATTATGGATATCAAAAAAAAACGTACGTAGCATATAGGCCTCTGGTGTAATTATACTTTTTTATGAATTTTAAATTTATTTCGTTTACACAGAGCCGCACCATAGGGTCTCAGGACCTTTAGCATGCGTTAGGAAAATAACTATTACCAACTTAAAAGCTTAAAACGTTTTCAATTGACGTAATAACCTTTCTTCCTAGTCGTCCTAGTTAGGACCCTTCTAAACAAACACTGTGAAAACAGACCCTCTGGAAAGGTGGAAGAATGACAGGTGTTTGGTATTAGCCCTAAGAAACGATAAATTTACCCGAACAACGGCCCTGTCTCAATACAAAAAAAAGCAACATTTGAGATAATTTGTAATTGTATACGATCGTCCAGTAATAAAATAATTCTAATCATAAACAGCAAATAATTATCAGAGGTCAATTCTAGCTGATCTTATTTCTCATAATTACAATTTCGATTTTATTCAGAATCTGGTTTTCTTAGTGAAAATTTATAGTGATGGAGGTTCATGCTTGAAGAGCGGTTATTGTTTGGATTTTACTCGCTGTAACATATTTGATTCGTTGGGAACAATATTTTTTTTTTAAATAAATTAGCTCGTTATATGAGTGTGTATAAGAGTACAAGCCCAACTTACATATGTATGTGCACTTCATACACATAATATATCCAACAACGTCTGGCGATCAATAAATTGAAACATCAATCGGGTTTTTTCATTTATGTTTATAAAAATGATTACACACATTAGCTAGTAGTGTAGGTAACATTCTACAACTTCACCGTGATGTGCACCTTTCAATATGATATTTAAAACGAAAGTTGCGTTGTAGGAGCCATCATTTTTATTATTACTGTGGCATTCTCTTTGAATTATCATTTTTACCTTCAGAAATTTAATGCACCTAACTAAAACATCCAAAAATTTTCATTTTTATTTTAATGAAATATTGATGGGCGCGAGTTTAATCTGATACTCCGATAATGTCGTCCGGTATTTTGCAATGACCGAATGCACTGTTCATCCTTTTTATGACGACAGTCTCCGAATTGACATTATCTGTAACAAAAATTTCTTATCTCCTGTTTTGTGCTTCGAAGAAGAAAATGGGCACAGAAAAAGATACTGTCTGTCATCGACACTAAAAACAAAAATAAACAATAATCTCTGACGATAAGATAATGTTAAGGTTTATGAAGTAGAAGACTTCATATTGTAATGACTTCATTAAAACTATGTTTATGCAACTCGAGATCATAATGTTCGAAAATTGCGAACTTTAGATCGCTCTGTTGCATAAAACGTTGTACGAATCTCGGTGCGAAGTACTTGATTAGGCTCACGATGTGTATTGTAACACACGGCCTGCGGCCTCGTGTCATAATTACACATATAGAGCCTAATAAAGTACTTCGCACTCGATGTCATAAATAACTATTACACCGGTTGATACAATGATTCTTCAGTGAGAGCAAATTTTTTCAAATTTAACCTTTAAGAGACGGCAACAACCTTTAATCACTAGTATATCGAATCTGTTACTTCTTCTGATTGTGAAGCACACAGATTCTATATAAGATCACATCAAATAGAGCTCATTGATTATTTCTGTCGATATGCGGTCGATAACAGATGACATCCCTTCTTACTCATTCCTATTGCGTTTAGTGAAACTTTTTTACTCACACTTTAAATCTTTAGCAATGAGTGCAGCGGTTCCATTAGGATAGATTATTTGGAGAGTTACGTCTTCATTAGAGCGCAAACACCGAATGTGGGTGTCATTCTTGCCAATATTTATTTCCAATGACGATCCCATATATTTAATGGCTTCAAAGTTTTCAATATTTTTGAATTAAAGGAGAAAAAAATCGCTCAAAAACATTCATTTTTGTTGTTGTACATTCATACCTGAAATAGACAGCTTATCGGTCATGAACGGCAAACGAGGGTTTCTTATCTCAAGCCGGTCAATAAACATTTTAATTCCCGCATAACCATTCAGTACAGTTTGTAAAAAGCCACCGGAACCAGTTATAAAATTTGTAGCACCCTTTTCACCTTGTATCACCTCATTCCACACCTGAAAATAATGTTAATTGTGTAAGTTTAAGTAAGTACACCGTCATTTTTATGGCAAAAATTTGTTTACAACGATATTCTAATTTATCGCTTCAGTAAACGGTTGTATACAAGATATCACTTGAATTTTTAAATAAAACGTTCAACCTGAATGGAACGAATAAAAAAGAACACCGAACGAAATGACATTTTTTTTGTACATTGAATGGTGGTCGTATGTAATTCTGATAACTTTTCCGAAAGAAAACATCTGCTTTTTCGATTTCATTTAATTCTATATGACTTATTGCGTGTATTTGCCATGTCATTGCCGGACCCGTTTGGCGAGTCACATTTTCGTAAATAAGTAGATCATTTCTCTTCACAGCATCGCTCATGTTGTACAGAAGTGGATAGCCAAGCAGAACTGTGTCTGCTTGTTTAATTATCGTTCCTTGTTGGTAGTCCTCGTACTGCGGATGGTAATTGTATGTCGAGTTGTAAAGTAGTTTGATACGTTTTGCTATTTCTTTCCAACTAAGGATGGTATTGATACTGGGGAAGCACAAGCACGAAGCAAAACTATGTGTACAATATTTTGTTAAAATTTCGTGCATTTTAAAATTGGTATATTGCTTTGCTACTTACTCGGCAAAGTATAATGCATATCCAGCAACAACATTCGTGTAAACATTATTCGAAACCAATTCATGATCTTCATCTGGTCCCATAACGTCTTAATTTAAATGAAAAAAGACTCAGTCACAGTCAGCCCATTAGCTGGTGATTCTATTTAACTATAATCAATTGACCATATTACCAACCTCTGATATCATAAAAGTGAGTTGATTTATTGTAAACAACACGACTTTTCCAAAAATTGGCTATTTCTATAGCTAATGGACATCCTTCACGACGTAGCCATTGCATATCGTTTGTGGCAGCGAAATGATTGCGAATAGCAAAGCTAATGTCAGCGGTCACGTGAATCTGATTTCTAGCAACCTCCGGGCAACAGGGCTGAGTGACTTCCAATCCAGTGAATGCCGATTCCCATGGGAATCTTTCGGTTAATTTTTTTTTGTTTTGTTTCAATTTCGTTTTGATATTGGTTTGTACGCAATTCAAGTGGAAAATTGTGTATGTTAATCGGTTAGAAGCAGTATACTTAAACAAGATAAATTCGCTGACTTTATTACTTTACAAGTTTATTGCATTTAAATGGAATCGATAATGTGCATATGATGAATGATTATGATTTTGATTGTGAGAACAATATACAAAAGAAAACGAAAATTCAAAGCAAAAACAATGCAGAAAATTGATGATACAATCAGGATTTTATTGCGTCATAATCAGTCATTTAGGTGATTTCTGCCTTTTAGAAAAATTATTTGAGCACTGATTGTTGGCAAAGAGATGAAAGCCATCTGTTATAGCCAACGATGAACCTGACTAAAATCCTTTTATAAAGCAAAATGTACAATAAAATAAGTGAAGTAAAAGATTTTTTTAAACCAAACACTAGACAAGTCTTTAAACAAAAGAAGTAACAGATTTAATAATTATATCACAGTATAGCATTGTGATAGGAACCGTGAAGGACTATTTTTGGTTAAGGGTAAAATTATGAGTGGGGAGGATTTTTGTAGTTATATATGAAAAGAATTAAAGAAGATGTAACTTACCTTGCACCATCGAATCCAGATATCACCGAATTTCTTTTAGCTGCTTCAAGTTTGCGGAAGCGATAGTTTAGCAAAGCTTTCGACCATGTCGGATTCATTAAAAGTATTGGTGGGTGCATCCATATTTCAGTGTCCCAAAAGTTATGTCCTTAGTTTAATAATCGAAAATGATTTTACCAATTTTCCATTCGTTCATTACATCTTACCTTCGTAGTCTTCAGAAATTTTACCACCCCGTCCGAGACCTGTTGGACTTAATCCATAGAATTCATTCGTAGGTATGTTTGTTTGATTGGATGGTAAGGAACTAACCAAATAAAATATACTGGCGTATATTGCACGTGACTGAGTAACGGATGTAGGAAATAATAAAAATTAAAGCAAAAAAAATAAGTGCGGATAAGATGTCCGGTGCAATCAAAGACCATCAGTTGAGCTAATTTTAAAAATATCAAGGTTTGCATTTTAATGGGTACTGGATCTTAATGAAATCCATCGACTTTTTAATTTGAAAAAAGCTGAAAGTAAACGAAACCTGTTTAAAGCTACTTTGTTTAGGCTTTAAATTGTGTATTAGAATGATTCGATTGAGACGATGAGGCAGAATTGGCAATGTTTAGAAAATTCATCCAAATTAATATCTGTCAACTGTTATTATCATGTACTTGATAAATTTAACCGGAAAATGTGTAAAAACGATGAAGAAACCATTAATGAAGTGCTAGATACATGAGGTGCTCATATTTCACAATTTATACTTGTAGATACACTCACTAAAATACGGTTTCCAGAAACTTTGATTTCGAAATCGTTCCAAAATTCATCCCATTCGGCTACATGTTTTTTGAACAGTTCTGAATTCGAAACGGTCAAAACTAGAAGTTTTATGAAAAAATTGTATTTAATTCAAATTCAAGCTGAAATCGTTATCACGGTAATTTAATCCATTAAAATTTACTTTATTATAAGGTAAAGTACATTATACATTTTTACAACACTCACCATCCGTCATTTCCTGCTTGGCTACACTCAAAACACCGTCAACGGTCATTACGAATTTGAAAGACATGACTTGCATGCCTTTTTTTAGTGTTAACTGTTCTGGAACACGATTCCATAAAACACAAACTTGCTGAAGATTTACTTGATATTCGGGATCTTCTACCTGTAAGTGTGTTATTCTCTTCATGGTTTCGGTGTATGAAAATTTAGTTAATTTAAATAGCATTGTACCTCATTTGTTAGTCCACAAGCTGCTGTTACACTTTGATTATTTACTTTGATTACATTTTTATGGTCGAATGTAATATCTTCACTTGAGTTTCCCGTATTACGATTTACATCGACGGTAATATCACCTGCAATTTCATTTTATTTTTTTATTAACATGATGTGATTAGAACAGAGTGTATGTAGAGTTATGGTATGGAAATTGAGTCTGAGTTGGATAGGTAAACTTAAGATTCATACTTTTTTCCTTTGTGTTTTTTTTCTGGTGAAATAATAAGTGCTCACTGTAATGGAACGTGAATCTTGATGAAAGTTTTGAGGCAGAACAACATACCGAGGAAAAAAATCTATTTTTTTTTTCGAAAATGTTTTTATATTTCGGTTTTTTGAAATGAAATTCCTAAATTCCACATCGAATAAGTACGTGACCAATTAAAATTAAATCAGAAAAAAATATTTCACATTCACATAGCTTGAAAAACGTAAAGTGCGTGTTTCTTGTAATATTCGTCTTTATTTTAAAGCCATTGTAAATAATATAATATAGATCTATCGGTTAGATTTGTCAGAGCTTTTTGTTTGGCTACAATAAACTTAATATATTGGATGGTCTAGAAGATCAAGTCTTTGTTTAATTTCTTTTTATTAATTAAGTAATAAAAACCATTCTGTTACACCAGGCTGCCCAAACTAACGCTTGCATCTCGATGTGTTAACCGTTCACAAACGACAAGTATATCACCTGTAATATTATAGAATCTATTACTTCTTTCGGTATAAGTATTTTGCACAGACTAATGCAACATCTTTTACTTCCTTTGTTTCAACATAGCTTTTCCCACATAAAACTGCGTTAGGCAGTTCCTTGTCTGTTATAATCGTTGCAGTCGATAACAGATGTCATGGTCGCATGTACAATAAGAATTCGAACGTTTTTTGTTGCATGATAATGAATTTTTTTAAATCAATATAATTCATTCAGCACTCCTCGAAATAGTTGAACAAGTGTCACATATCTACGAAAGTATCAACTCAAATAGGGGTACGAACAAAGAAAACGGAGGCCATGAAAATCGGTTCACTTGATCATAGCCTATATGCTTCATATATGAAGATGAAGTGATGTTGAAAGTTTAATGAGGATTGAGAGGGTATACAGCCTGTAAATATTTTTCATATGCAGAATGAGCACCAGCTGAATATCACCAGCTGGATCTGCTAACACACACTTATTGTATGATAAACAATCAAAACACATTCTTAACAATGTGTTTACTTCATTCAGGTGATATTCAGCTGGTGCTCATTCTGCATATGAGAAACTTTTAGCAATTGTATATAATCAACTTATACTAAAAACTACTAAAATCTACTTTTGGTCATACGTTTCATATCGGCATATGTAAATGTTTCGTACTGGATAACGTATCACACCATGTATACGTATGTCATGATACACAGGTAATACTAGTCAGATAAACTTATTTCTCCGAATTTCTCCGAATTCTTTCAACTAGGTCTCAGGCCTAGGCACAAATAACCCAAGAAAAACCAGAGTTCAGCAATGGGTTGTGATTTCCGCCATTTTAAGAAGAAGAAGAATTGCGATCAAGGTATATGACGCTCGTAAATAAGACATGTATTCTGGTTGTTTATGTTTTGACTCGGTAGTAGAGTTTGTATTTTTTAAGTAAAATTACAAAATTATTCCCGTTTGAGTAGAAATTACGTGTGAAATTACAAAAAAATTACAAAGTTGGCGCTGGAGTCGATTTTTGCGGCTAAATCTGTAACTTCCATCACAACCCATTAAAACAACACTTTTTAATTAACCCTACATTAACTGTACCGATAATTCACAGTTGCTGTTCGCTCAAATGATAAATTAACCAATTTAATTAATTTTATCTAATTAATTATTGAGACTGACGTCTTTTGTTCGATCTAGCGAATAGAATAACTTTAATAGACAGTGGAAAATAACAAACAAATAATGAAGCGATCTAAAACACAAGTGGTAGATGTAGTGCTCGAAGGAACCGTACATCTCCATTCCGAATATTATTATAATATCAAAAGCGAAAAACCGCCGCATCATCAGACAAACATCTTTGATTTTAATGAGGCGATATAAATATGCGATTTGATTACCTTCGTAATTAAGTCGATAAATGTACACTTGATTTATAATGGCTCTATTGTAAAATCGATGAGCATAGATGCGATGCACGATACTGTAATCCGGACCGATCATGTCAATTTGAAATGTTCCAGATTTTGCATTAAAAGTAAATGTTTTATTTGTGATTGATGGGCTGGCGATGTTAATGTTCATTTCGTTTGGTATTCTAGCACGATGGCTTTTTTTTAGAGAAAATATTATATGAAGGAAGCGATGTTGAGCTGTTCAGCTGTTTAAAAATACTTACCTTAAGCCTTTGAGACCATTGTACAAACCATTCATATAAACTGAATCACTAAGTACTGTGAATCCAATGTGTCCGTTCGATATGGTCGGTAGCAGATTATTGTCTTCAGGTAGGCTTTTATGAACCAATAAAACGAAATCAGCGAAATGATTGTACGACAATGAATTACGTTTTCTCATCGATTGGCTTAATTTACCTTTCTGTAATAAACACATAATCTTCATGATTGTTTCCATTTACGTGTAAACTATCATCGGTTCGGAATCCACTGTTAACTCTTGCGTAAATTGCAAGTAAAATTATAATGATTTTTAAATTAAATTTATTCTTAACAGCAAATCTCATTTCGTAAAACTTTATGATTGCTTTTACTGCACTTTAATTATTTTTTATTTATTTTTTTATTTGAACAAGCACATTCTTTTTTATTATATTTATAATTTCTGTACTTTGTTGGCTGTATGCGGTTAATCGAATTCTTTTGAATTGATTTCGTTAATTTCTGTGCTGGAACTGCTGACTGATCCAAACACTTTGTACGGGGATTTGTATAAATGTGCTGTGCTCGATACATTTACTCATAATTTTCTGATATATTCTCAATTTAGGTTATAATTAGAAATCGTTGCGGTGGTCTATTTATTTTGAAATAAAAATATTGACTCGTCTTTGTAAGAGCAACACAAACAGAAATAAAAATGCTTAATTGCGCTGCTGATGTTATATTGTTGGAAATTCATTCAGTCATTGAATTCTAATTTAACTTAAAAAGAAAAACAATAAATTCTTATGCCAATTATTGAATGTACGGTCGTTCATCTGGTGTACAACTTCATTTGAGATGTAACTCAAGTTTGCAATTGTTAACTTAGCTGTTCACATATTTATCATATTTTGTGCTAGTACAAGCACATTACACAGAGGGATTCTTTTGAAAATCCACCTATCAAATTCGGACCCATTTCGTCTGGGATGGATGTATCCGAAGGTCCCAATTTTTTGGCCGCTATAAATGATCGATCCGGGTGAGAGTGGGCTCGTTGAAAAGCTAAGTTCAAGTACTTTCGGGTCATGCCTAGTTTGATTAGATTCATTGATCACCCGGGACCATCATTTATAGCGTCCAAAAAATTAGGTTAAAAAACACCCTTTTTCGACCTTCGAACACCTACCACCAGCAACCAGGTGTGGCTAGACACTGTTTGAGGCCTGTTTTGAGGTCTACAGGCAAAGACCTTTCAAACCATGTATCCCAGACGAAATGGGTCCGATTTTGATAGATGGATTTTCAAAAGAATCCCTCTCAGCTTTCATACGTACTTTTTTCACACTCGTGACTATACTATGCTTATTACAGTCGAGTTGTCAAAATTCACAGCACCTTTGTGATAAAGTATCCTAAAGTAACCCAGAACTCAATATCGTAGGGGCTACCTGCTTTCCACCACTCGATTAAGTCTGGAAGTTCAAAACTTAACCGTTCGGAGAAGACAGATTTGGAGGGTTGTAAAGAAAACAAAGCTGATTAAATCGGTTCAAGTTAATTGAAGTTGACTTTACAGCTTTCATTCGGCTTACCAGGGTGTTGAGGAATTTCGCGCTGTGTCATTTACTGGGTTATTGTAACATGACAAACTAAAGTCAGGTAAAGTGACATTTTCATTATACAAAATGTGTCATTTTGTCAATTATTGTGAATAACGCGGCGCGAAATTCCTAGCAGCTTCGGTAATGAAAGGGTCCCAAAGAGTAGAATCAAAAGCAGGTCAATCAAAAACTAGTATGTAATGGTCTAACCCCAAACCCTTTGTGGTTTTTCAAGGCAGATTATTTTATTTAATTAATAATTAACCAATAGTATGGTTTAGTATCTTGCCTTGAGTTTTAATATTATATGAAGGTCTTTCGACTATATTGTAAGATTGACTATAGTAACTACAGTAATCAGCACTGTTCTGGAGGCCTGACTAAAATCCGTCGAGTGGATTCTGGTGACATTGACTTTGTTGCAGCGACATCTTTCATGGAAATAATGAATCGTAATCTGTCGATAGAGTTGACATATAATTGACAAATAGAATTGATTCCGTAATCCCTCTCCAGATAAGAGATGAGTTTAAAAATTTAGACGTGGAACACTCAATTCCTAATCATAACTACCATAAAATAGAAACTATTTCGAGCGATATGCTATGGTGGCACAATGTGTGCTTACTCGAAAGAAAAGTCCAAAATCAGTCATTTGAAACTTTTTGATGTACATCAACCATAAAAATATACGTGCATAATTACTCAACAATTACACCTCGCAGCTACCTGATTTTCATTTCTTTTATATTTTTTTATAATTTGCTTGAATTAATTTTAAATGTTTTCGAATAGAAAAAAAACCCATTCAACGGATTTTATAAACGCACGTCTTCGTAATTTCTATTTTTATGCTATTAGATTCAGGTTGTCGACGTCGTCGTATTAAAGTTAAGAAAAACAATAGCGGCGGTAATTATAAAAAAAGAAGAATAAAAACGATGATCGAACGTCATCGAAGCAAAATGCGTGTCTTTTCAATGGTTAAAATGAATGAATAGTTTATACATTAAGTTTTATGAGACTGTGCATTGTCTATGCCTATGTATATCTATCGCAATTGTATAGCGTACAGAAAAAACGGACATTCAACACAAATAAACTCTATTTCGAAAATAGTTTCCATTTTTTATCATGAAAAAAATTCTTTTAACTGAAAATATGTAAAGTAAACCTCACTTTTTCAATCAAGTCAAGTTCCCCTTTATTCCAGACAGGTTCATTTATGTGTTTTTCATAATATATTAAAATGTAACGTATAGACGCGCAGATAACCGGAGATGTGCTCGGGTGATCACTTGAATTTCATTCTGTGAATAATTTATGTCTGAATTTAATATATAAAATGTAATGCAAGACAGAATAAATTGTAAGAAAATAATACATTTTTTAATTTCTTCTCATTATTATTATAAAGAATGGTTAATTAACATTTTCTTCGTATATCCATTTTTTTTTAAATAAGTATGCTCTGCTCATACATGTGTAATACTTAATTCTTACTGAACAACTATAGATATAACCTGTACGTCGAAAGGAATTCCGACAACAATTGTTGTAAAGTCCGGATGTAGTCAATGTGACCGAAAACATCTCCCCTTAATGAAGTTCATTTTCACTTAAACGGTTTGACTGAAAAATCGTTGATTTAAAAGAAGAATTTATTTTGTAATCAGATAAGATCGGTCTGTACGACACTTCCACATCTACGTATAAACAAAAAAAATTAAGATTGCAAAACAGAGGCGAGGCCCATGGTCGAAAGTCGAAATTTTAGGAGGCAAAGACGAAGAAATCATTTTTTGATTTACCATTTCATTAACCTGTTACAGACGGCTGTCATCTGTTATCGACAACGACAGTAATAATAAACGACAAGCTCTGACTAAAGAGGTCTTTTATCGCAAAAAGCATGTTCTAAACAATTGAAGTAAAAGATTTCTGAATTCAATCTAGGGAAATCTTCGATCAAATGAAGTAACTAGCCTTGAGAGAAATACAACTGATCATAATGCGATTTTTCAACGGTCTTTTACACTCTCGCACTGTACAGCGTAAAGAGCTTTCCAATTTTCAATTATACATAAAGTCTTAAATCTTGTTTTTAAAGTTATTATTGGGTTATACCAACACCCTTTAAGCAAAAGTGATCATAGAAATGGTTTTGAAATTTGAAATGGTTTTTTTACTGTGTTTTACAGTTGTGTGGCACTAGTTATTAATTATTAATAAGCATATTATGGAAAATTAAGCTTTAACCATCGTAAAGTGTGAAACAATACTTTTAAGTTCCAAGATTGGTCTACGGAATTGTAATCTTTTTCAACCCTTTTAGTTACTTTCCAGAACGGGTCAGACTTGCTGAAAGGAACTTTTGATTGTTAATTGTGAAGACAAATGCTTAAATGATGAGGGAGTAAAATTCCATGACCAATCTTACCTTGAACTTGAATCTTTCTCCAAAAAACCACAATTGCTAACTGTTTGTTTGAATTAGTGTGTGAAGCGAATACAATTCATCTCATTTCTATTATTCTATCTCCAATTTTGAGATAAAAAGAACCAAAATTTAAATTTCAGCTCTTTGACTTTAATAGTAATAGTAATCACAAAAGCATTTAGGTTTTTACAAACACGTTAATGTAAGTCAATTATAATGGCCGAGCTTCAATTAAAGTTAGATTTAAAACAAAAAGCAGGGCACGCATAAACAAGAAAAAAAATGAACAATAGAGGTAACGTGATTGTTTTAAAGAACAGACAAAATTTAAAATTATTTTTAAATAGGCAACTTCAGAAGCAAAACGGTGATATCCCATGCTTCGCATTTATAGTTTTGTTAAATTGTATTTGAGTGTTTGAAATGCTAGAAACGACAAGAACAAATGCCTAAAAATGGGATGCAAAAGATATGTAAATTGTAACAGATTCTCAACGAATGATCGTTAGGCTTAGTTTATACGTCTGTATTCTTAGGTAAGATTTTTCGCCTAGTCGGTTGGCCTGTAGAAGCGCCACATTTTTTTATAGTACTTCATTCTCACTGTACTATTTTTAGCCCCGTACGAAGTACTGGGGGCTTATAAGATTAATATGCCGTTTGTAACACGTCGAATTGGAAGCAGACAGAAAGGGCAAAGCATTTGGTTATGTTCATAGATAACGAATCCGCAATAAAAAAAATGTCCGTCCGTCCGTCCGTCCGTCCGTCCGTGACCCCTCTAGCTAGAGTAAATCACAACCTTTTTTCAAAATTCTTTTTTTCCCCGATTGGTATCGACAAAAGTAAGGTCAAGTTCGAAAATGGGCATGGTAGGGTCGGCCCTTCCAGAGCTAGGGCCCTATAGGTGTTTTTCAGTCTTTCGACGATATCTACCGAAATACGCACGCAATAGCTGCTTGTGATATATCAAATGAAAGGTATTGACGAGTAGAACAAAGTTGCTGAACATTGTTTTTGGGTAAGATGCAACGTGGGCTTGTTGGGAGGGCTCAAAGGTCGTTACTCGGCCCTAAGTGTTTTTTGCACATAAATCGAGTAAATCTCATCCGATTTTGCTAGTTTTAGTTTTTTTATGGAAGGTAATTGAATACCGAAAAGAACGTGACGAAAAAAGTTTCAAATTAGGGCCCTTGGACTAAGGCCGCTACTCGGCCCTAAGTGTTTTTTGCACATAAATCGAGTAAATCTCATCCGATTTTGCTAGTTTTTGTTTCATTTGAGAGATAATTGAATGCCGAATAGAATGATGGCGAAAAAAGTTTCAAATTTGGGCCCTTGGACTAAGGCCGCTACTCGGCCCTAAGTGTTTTTTGCACATAAATCGAGTAAATCTCATCCGATTTTGCTAGATTTTGATTTTTATGGAGTCTATGGAGTACCGAAAAGAACGTGGCGAAAAAAGTTTCAAATTTGGGCCCTTGGACTAAGGCCGCTACTCGCCCTAAGTGTTTTTTGCACATAAATCGAGTAAATCTCATCCGATTTTGCTAGTTTTTGTTTCATTTGAGAGATAATTGAATGACGAATAGAATAATGGCAAAAAAAGTTTCAAATTTGGGCCCTTACACTAAGGCCGCTACTCGGCCCTAAGTGCTTTTTGCACATAAATCGAGTAAATCTCAACCGATTTTGCTTGTTTTTGTTTCATTTGAGAGGTAATTGAATACCCAATGGAAAGTTGGCAAAAAATTTTGGGTTTCTAAAATAATGTCGTAAATTGTTGGTTTTATTTGAAAGGTACTTCGTACGGGCTTTCGTAATTGCGCTATGCGCAATTTTAAAAATGAACAGTTTCAGTAAATTTGACAATGCGCAACTTGACTTGCATTTTGGTAACATACGCATTAGAGGGTTGTAGACGTATTAGGGTTCTGGGCTTATTAGGGCTACGGACGTATAATGGTTGTACGGGGCTAAGTCGCAGCAAACGCTGCGACTGTTCTGATGCCTTGTTTTTGTGTAACAACTTCACATTGATTCATTCCCATGAAATGTCACTGCAGTGAAGTTTGTTCATGAAAAAATAATTCAGTGACAGCAGAATTTTGATGAAGAAAAGTACTAAATTGTAATAGATTTTACCCTTAGTTTCTAAGCTCCATTCTCCTATAGAGGTACCGCTCAACTTTTAGATTTTAGTTTAGTTAAGGAAGTACAGTAAAGGAATACTGTTACGAATTTTCCCTTGTAAGGCGATCACTTTGGTCTCACGTATAGTCCCATATATATGGAAGTGTGAGCAGAAACTATAGAGGTAATAGATTGTAAAGCCACTCTCTTTAAAATAAGTGCTGTGATAATGGTACGCCCTATGTTTTTTTGTAATTCTAGATCAAAAGTAGTACCAGATTCGAAATGGAGCTGTGTTGTAGACTATGAAAGGCCACCACATCTTTAAAGTTTCTTATGTTCAAGTGTGACTGCGCTATGCTTTTCTCTGTGAGTAAATTACCGGTCGCTTTTTTACATTGAATGGTATAAATGGTAAATTACACGAATTCAGTTTAGAACTTTAGACATTTTTGATTTTTTTCTACGTTCTCCGGTTTGAACAAAACAAAAAACTAAATTACGTAATAATGGAATTTAAAATAAAATCTTTTTATAAAACATGCAATAACATTTACCTAACAACAAATAATGTTAGGGTATATCTCGCTTCACTTACATAATATCAGGCATAAAAAAATGTATCTGTACAACAACTGTGGCTTGGCTTTTTACAAAAGGCCATCTGTTGCAAGAAAACACACCATTTATTATTCTTTCATTTTAAAACACTTGTTCATGTTCTATTCTTTACGCTTATTTCATTTAATGAACAATTTTATCTCCAATATAATTACAACATGAACATGAAAATTATTAAACATTTTATACAAAGAAGTGGTAAGCATTAGCAATTATTCCTGGACTTTGTAATGTTTAATTCGAAAAGTTGTTTTCCGTTGGTTTCAGAAAACAAATTTGGATCTATTTCATGACCGAAACAAAACTGGTTCTGTTACAAATTTCTTTCGGTTCAACAGCACCGGGGACCATATACACCAGTTAAAACCATTTTTGTCCTGCCTACCCTAAATTATTGAAACATATTGAATATTCGATGGTAAATATTTTGTAAGTAAATTTATTTATTATACTTACGGCTGTTACGACAAAAATACACGATAAAAATGAATAGCAGATGAAGTAACAAATTTAATGATCATACCGCGCTGTACTTCACACAATAACAAAACAATTTTTCCAAATATTCCTACTTTTTTGCAAGGGCCTTGGAAATTTCATTAACCTACGAAACACAGTATCACTTTTCTGAGTATTTGTAGTTACAACGAAAAATAACTCAAGCATTATTACGATTAATTGTTGTATGTGAAGAGGCCACTTTATTTTGTCACCTGACGCATAATAAATTAACACTATTCTCATGCGGTGTTCGCTCATCGAGTTAATTAAAAACAAAATTGTATTGAGCATACACCGGGTTATTATCTGAAAGTTATTGATGAATGCGTCTCAAAAAGAAGGAGGTGGTTCTATTACTTCATTTAATCTTACACGTTTCAAGTGATGGGTCGAGCAAAATCTCTTATAAACTGAAATCGCAATTTCCTTAACGTAGAAAATCTCTCTAATTGAACAATCTTTTTAGTTTTTTGCGTGTAATTTGTGATGATAGCCATGGCCTTGGGGCCAAAATCGAGGTCAATTTTGGAAATTTTCTGCATGAATTTTTTTTGAGTACTTGGTTTGGACGATGTTTTTAAGCTATTTCTCCTTGTAGCCCTCACTTAGTTTGGTATACAACTCGCGAAAATCTAAGAGTAATTATACCTAGAGAGGAAATTTCGAACAAAATTACGTAAAATACGTGGTCCCAACATGAAATACGAAATGTTTATTGGTATGTGTGTTTACCCTCTTAATTAAGAGGGCAAATTGAACTATCAAAAGCGAAATAGCGTCAGCGTATACATGTATTGGTGTAAAATTATACGAAATGTGTATCTCATACAAACTGATGTTGGGACCACATTTCGTCGTACAAATTTCCTCTCTAGTTATAATTACTCTAAGGCGAAAATAGCTTAAACACATCGTCTAAACCAAGTACACAAATAACTATTACATCACAAAGACAAAATTCGAAAGTACTTTTCCGTGAAAGGTTACTTTCGCCCCTCGAAATGACAGTTTAGCAAGCATACAAAATATACGACTTGTAGAGATTTCATGGTATACTCATAGGAAACGTCGGTTGGCCTATAGAGGCGCCACAATTTTTTCAGTACTTCTTTCTTTGCACAGTATTTTCAGGTGAAATAACTTCACTCTGGTAAATTTCCATGAAACGTCATTGCAGTGAAGTTAGTTCACAAAAAAATAGATCTCTGACATTAATAATTTTATGACGAGATGTAATAGAAATTTACAAAAATCTATTACATTTGAGCTTTAGTTTCCAAACATCATTTCCCTATTTTTATATGCCGTGCCAAGAAATAAACTTAGCGCGGTAAATTCAAAACAAGTTCCCTTACTCGGTGGAATGTGTCTATACTCATCTCCAAAAACAACTTGCTGATTGTGTTTTTGTATTAGTTGGCGCTTAAAAATTCAGTTGTATTCATAAATCAGGGAAAAGACCGATTATTTTTGATTATTCATAATATTAATAAATGTTTAATAAAAAATCAACAACATTATTTTGATGAGAACGCACACGCTAAAAATAGCCCAGTATTGGAGACGCAGCAATACAAGTAATAATACAAAAAGCAAACGAAACATACAAACCAAATACGAGAGTATGGTGACTAAGGTGGGTCGTATTTTACCTTTAATTTCTTTACACCTGACTCGTGGTTAGAGAAAGCATTGAAGAGACTTATATTTTTTAAATACGTGTTTCCCATGGCACAAGACTCATTTTTGTGATAGTAGAGTGAGACTGAACATAGGATAAAGTGGGCGAGACACAGGTTCTCAACACCTTGGCTTCTAGTGAGCTGAACATAGCGCTGAATGATTTCTCTGTCATGTGTGAAGTGAAACCATTGCTGTTTACTAGGATTAATAAACTTTAAAATGATATTACCTTCTTGGAGATCGACCAAATATTTGAACTTTATCTGCGGATGAAATCTACAAATCATGACAATTAAAGTCATCTTGGATATTGCGTTGTATCGCCTGGATTCGACAAAATTAAAACTCCAAAAGTTGATGTGACCAAATTTGAGCCTAGCTTTCGACTGTGTGACCAGTCATCTTCAAGGCTGAAAAATTTTATTTGGCACTTAATCACTTAGAGCTATGAACAATTATAATTTATTTTCGTAAACTTACGCTTACTACTAGGTTGTAAACAAACTTAATCAATTTCTTGGTTTTTTCCTTAGCACTTGCTTACAGTCTCGTTTGTTTTTGTTTGTCACTTGACAATTTCACACCTGTCACTCAAACATCTGTTGCAGATTCATTTCATCATTCCGTCTTCGAGGGGGGTTCACATGGCGGCGTTTTCCACTATTCACGATCAAAAACAAACAAACGAGACTGTAAGCAAGTGCTAAGGAAAAAACCAAGAAATTGATTAAGTTTGTTTACAACCTAGTAGTAAGCGTAAGTTTACGAAAATAAATTATAATTGTTCATAGCTCTAAGTGATTAAGTGCCAAATAAAATTTTTCAGCCTTGAAGATGACTGGTCACACAGTCGAAAGCTAGGCTCAAATTTGGTCACATCAACTTTTGGAGTTTTAATTTTGTCGAATCCAGGCGATACAACGCAATATCCAATTTCGTTCTAAATCGACAAGCAATACAACAACTATAAACGTTAAAGTCATCTTATTGTAAGTTAAAATATTATGGGCAATTCAGGGCAGGTGTACTTTTAAATATCACTTTAAAAATACTCAGGTACTATCGCACTAAATTTAAATTCTGTGAACATTTCGGCGTGTAGCCGAAGTCAGTTGTTTAAAAATAAAATCAAAGATAAAGTGCGACCCACCCTAACGGTGAACTAACAAAAGTTAATTTAACCTAATATATCTTACACAAAGAGAGAGACTACACTGTTGTCGAACCGGTTGTAATTATGACCGAGCTTTTCCTGGAGGCACAAATTTATTAAATGAGAAAAAAATTATTGATGAGGATCAATCTAACGAACGTTTTGAACGATCGGATATATTTGTCGAAAACTTTTGTCGAATTAAACGTATAGCGTTCTGATGTATTAGGTTCTTTAATTCTATTGGTGAGATTACCTTGTCGGCTTTTTGAACTATTACACTCAATACGTACATCTGCATCGCTTAAAACGGCGGTTGAAAGTGTATCTCTTTGCTGCTTGATTTTGAATCATTTTTATATACAGAAGTGTACAGATAGTAGATCATAATAAGTAGATTTTAATATTTTAAGACTAAGAACCTCTTGCCAAAATTCTTATCGAGACGTGTGGGCTAGTCGAGCCGAAGGCGACACTTTTTTATCTGCCGAAAACGTACATACCGAGATAAACAAAAATCCTCTAGAGGGATAAGTGGGAAGTTATTGTTCTGGGCAGACAAATAAATTAACACACTAGTGCGTAAAAAAGACGTTTTTAAAAAGGAGGTGGGGGGAATCCAACTGCTATACATAAAATCTTGTTCCTAAACTGGAACTTTGCGCAAACAATATATTTTCAACCTCGGCATGGTCTCAAGTTGACAATACAAGTTCCATTTAAGCACACGTGTTATGAAACAAAGCTACAAAGTTACTGTCGAGCATTATTAGCTTCGGTATATTGTCCGTAAACCATTTCTGTGGCGTTCCCTCACAGTCGAACTGAGGTGCGCTTTAAAATGTAATTAACGTTTAAATTGAACGTAAAGTGACTAGATGATCGGGCTGATGTGTAGGCTAAAAATTTGTTGTTATGCATAGATGGAAATTACTCCAAATAATGGCAAGCGATTTCATTAAATTTACGATCTAAATGCTGTAATTAACAGTTAACACAATCACTTTTACACGTACAACACATCAACTTATAGTGTTGTTATATATATAACGCTATTTGTTTTACTAGTTCAATCTTATGTTATTTGAAGAGCAAATAACAAATTCAATGTTGAAATTTCACCTTCATCTAGTTCGAGCGATGACAAAAAAAGAAAAAAATTAAAACAAAAACAGGAATTTTATTTGGAATAAAATGGAATAAATTTTGAACGATTTTTTGAGAGAAGAAGAAAAAATAAATTTAAATTATTCATTCATTCACACTTGTAAATGTTTGTTTTCTCACTTTTTTATCTTGTTTGAAAAAGAGTTATTGTTTGATGGTTGACTTTTATTTGTTGTTACAGATTTTGGAAATTATTTTCTGAATGGTTTTTGTTTTTTTGTGTGTGTCTCTTTATTTAAATTTTTTTTTTAAAGTGATTCGAGCGTAAATATGACTTACACAAATCGATTTTGTATTTCGTCGTATGCTACTAGTTTATAATGGATCTGAAATTTATATTTTTCGTTCATAGCTATTTGTACACGAGACATTTAATAGTTTGTTTGAATATTATATATTTGTAGTAATTGAGAGACAGAGAACGATAGCTTACATCAATTTATAATTTTGTTTTTAGATTTCCGTATGTGCACGATTTAACTTTAAAAATTATTAAAATTACGCTTTCACACAGGGTAATTCTCGGATCTGTTACTTCGTTGGATCATCGACTTCGCGTCGGATCGGTTAACTTCACATAGGAAGCACTTTTGTACAGTTGATAATTTTTGTCTACAATTATTTCATCAGCTTTAATTTTTTTTGTAATGTAAGATCTCAGAGCTGACCATAACAGATCACATAGCAAAAGGTTTTTTAGTTTTCTTGTCTGGAAAGTTGCCTCAAAACAAGCGTACATCAAGACGATGGAAAAACGGATGTTCATTATTTACATTCCACAATAACTAAGTCAAGTGTGAAATTTGTTTATCTGAGTCAAGCCGAAATATAAATACAAAGAGCGACACAATAAAAATATAAATAGATTTTCTCCGAACCTAAAAAAGTGCGTATTTCTGTCGTGTGTCGCGTACAATATTTAACCTGACATGCGTATTTAATGAAAAATCTTTTACTTCAATACTTTCAACATTCGTTTTGCTACAATAATCATCTGGTTAACACTTATTTCGCCGTTGTTGGCTTCAGCAGTGCTGGTATTATGTTGGCTGTACGCGATATAAAAAAGATGTCATTGACTCTTTGATAGAACCAACTGAAATACTATAAGATTATCGATACTTGAGACAGACGATCGAGGCTTGCCGAGATTTGCCTCTCATGTATCGATATCCTATTTTATCATATGAGTGAAAACTAGATAACAACAGTTGAACTTGTCAATAATTTTCATTTATCGCATGAGCGGTGTGATTCCCCGAAAAAATTATTCACCTAGGATATATAATAGTACATTTTCTACCTTGGTGTATATTTCGAGAATAACTTCGTATGTACAATTGTATATAACGAGCGCCAGCGAGTGTATATACAATTGTACATAAGAAGTGATTCGAGAAATATATACCAAGGTAGAACAATGTTTTATCTCCTGCAAGCTGATATTTCATACATTAGCGAAATAACCACAAAAATTTGAATTTAAAATTAATTAATTAAGCATGTTGTTTTAAAACGCATTCACAACAAAAAAAAACATCATACAGAGAATCCTTTATTTACTTACTCACACACATATACTATCCACCTCAACATTTCGTTCAAATCACATCATTCCGACTACTCTGATTATTTGATCGATGTAGAAGTGACTAACGAACCACTACCGACACCAATTGCATCTCGTTATGTGATTTGTTGGCGTAGTGGTCAGCATGTTTGGTCGATATGCTGCTGGTCCCGTGTTCGCTTCCGCCGTTCGGCGATTTTTTTTTTTTTTTCAAATATGTAGATGGAAAGTAAATTTACCCTAGGTGGGTTATGTGTGAATTATCCAATCGTATAGGCTGTGGTTATGTATGCGTTTGTGTTTATATGCAGAAACGCGTAATGTATGAAATATCAGCTTGCAGGAGATAAACAAACATTATACTTCTGTAAATTGTCAAAGTGTCATTCGCATATCTTGTTGTCTCGGCAGGCCTCGACCACTTTGTCATACGCGCATAATATTTATTATCCATTTAGGCAGCCGATTTATCCGTCTAGATAAATAACTGTGACGTCACAACATGACGCGAGTATGATAAAGAATATAAAACTGAACAGCTGTTGCGACTGTTCTTTCACAGATGTCCGAAATAGAATCCAAAACTAGAGTAATCATAAGAATTGTAGATATTTACAACACTGTAATACATCCCGTTTGTTGAGACAAGTTAGTATACAGGAAATTTGAAAGTTTCAAACTTTCACAGGCGGCAAGCATACCGTCTGTATGATTATCGAATCTATTACTTCTTTTCATCTAAATATTTTCAACAGGATTATAGAAACCGCAAACCCCTCCCGAGTAAAAATAAAAGTCTCAAAGGTCGAAAAGAGACGTCTCACGTCTAACAATACAAAGGATTTGAGACCGTGAGACGTCTCTTTTCGAACTTTTGAGACTTTTATTTTTACTCGGGCTGGGTAATTACTTACTTCCCAGACATGTTGTGTAATCTGCTATTACTTCATACTTACATTTTTGTCAATAGATGATATAGCCGCCAGAAGGTCTATTTACTTCATTTCTTTCTACTGCCTCTATCATACGAATATTTTTATATAGAATAGAAACTTTTTTCTTTAAAAAATGTTAAATTAAAAACGACCGCATTTTATTCATTACGGATTCATATTATAATAGCCTGTACCTGTACAATGCACATACCATGCATGTGATTTTTCACATCGCATGCCACTTCGTTTTCTTATTACTTTTCCGTGGTAGATAAATCTAGATTTCCCAACGATTTTGTGGTTATCTTAGAATAATAGAGAAAAAAAATACCTACAGCTTCTACATTACAAAAAAACATTAGTTTAGGTGGCCTGCAACAAAAAGACTGGTCGTTAGTCGGTAACAGAATTTTATAATTTCGAATTCCAACAGTTTTCGATGTTTTTTCCCTATGATAATAAGTTTTTGTTTAGAATTTTATGTTATATAAACTGGCAGCATATCTAATTGCAATTAAACTATGTCCAACGTGTCCAAGTTTATTAGTATTTTATCACATCCGACATTGATGATTTGTATGATTCAACTGTGGGATTTTTTTTATTCAACTCATTTGCTTTTTGCGTTTCGACAAGGTACATCGATTTTGAATGGTTCTATTCTTTGAGATTTGTCACAAAAATCAACCGTAATGATTGACTTGGCGGGTAATAAGTTTCAAAACTTAAAGGTTTTTTTAACGTTCTTTTTTCTCTCCTGTTGAAGTTTTATGAGCAGGCTTGAATGTAATATAATTTAATAACAAAATATAATAATGAAACTGAACCAATATTGTTCCTATGGTGGGCTACTTACAAGAAACCACGAAATCATTAATCAATGATTTGTGTGAAAGTTCTTCAATTAAATGTTAAATTACTGGATGTGGAATGTCTGTGAGAATATATTTGTATTTGTCGGAACAACAATTACATGAACATACCTCCGATATACTCATACAAAGCAGATGGTTAGATGAAATAACAATTTTAACATTTTGATTGTTATTGGGACCCATCATAACCAAATTCTTGTTTCATTCACCTCACTTTAAATTATCATTATCGTGTGGTGTATTTTTTGTGGAAAAAAAAATCGTTGTGTGTGATGATTGTACAGTAAAAAAAATATCGCTCATTTCGTTGTAGCAGTTATGTAACCATTTAATGCTTCGATTTCATTATTCAATATCGAAATAGACAATACAACACATAACTCTTCAGAAATAATGCTGGTATATGCATTTCTTATTACTTCCAACTAATTCGTAATGGCTGGAATATTGAATTTGTAAAACTTGTCCCCGTTAACAAGCGTTTTTCGTTTTGTTTGTTTCTAATCAAATGTTAAATGAATGCCCGTAGACACGATGTCACTAACCGAAACGCCAATCCATCGATGGAAGTATATTAACATTTTGCAGAATATTTATTTATAAAGGAATTTGCATGATCTGATTGGAGTGAAGAATAATTTAATTCCATGTGATGTTAAACAGTTAACCACTAGCGTTGTGGCATTTCGTGTTGCCGTCTAAAAAAACTATTGCTTAAAAAATAAATTGTAGTTATTACAACGCTGGCGCCGTCGAGACTGACATACCTATTATCATTCGAATAAATCCGCAAAACAATATTAACGACAATTTGTTCGTTAATTTCCGAAAGAATTTAAATGAAGCTTAAAGCTCGACAACGCTCAAAAATCTTTTCATGCTTCATACGAGAGCCGAGAGTAGAAGTGTCAATTTTGATGTTTACTTTCGTCCCTCAAAATTGACATTTCCTCACTTTCGGCTCTCGTATGAAGCATGAAAAGCTTAATACGTCAAGCGAAAATGAAAACAATTATTAAATGTGTTGAATTTTCGTCTGACGTAATACGATAGGTTGAAGATATTATCAGTGTTTTTATGCTTCCAGAAAATGCACTATTACTGTCGCATCCAATATCGGTTTTACGCATTTTCTGTTCGCGTTAGTATGAAATAGTAGATTACGTCCTTGTTTGGAACTTTTTATTTTGACAGGTTTGGCCAAATGCAGCTCGAGCCGATGGAAAGAGATTCAACAACACAAAGCAAAATACAAAGTTCCAAACAATTACGTAAGTCATTTTATATGATTATGCACCAAAACTTGTACATTTCCTCAAAGAAGCATTTTCTCGGAATAATAAACTTAATGACTGTACAATATTCCTTGTATTGGATATTTGGTTATTTATTGACGTGGAAGTTGTAACTTCTTACATATAAGACAAAAGAAATATAAGACAGTAATTTACTGTACCTCATTCATTTTTGACAATGGTGGAACACTTCCTCAACAAAACACTGCGAGACAAAGTTTAGATTACTTATTCTCGCGATCAGGATTTTCATTTCAGTTGATTTTTTGTGAACAATACTCAAAATTTCTATTATTTGAGATATTCATAACGACTTACGCAAGTACTACTTACCTCGTTACTTCAATGAGACATTACTTCCTACTTTCGTTGCTTTTTTTAACTCTGTGTTAAATACGTTTTTAGCCACTCGATAGATTTGGTTGATAATGATTCGGTTCTTTTTGAAACGGTTATTTCTTAGCAATTTCCTGACTATTTTTGGTGTGTCAATTTGATCTCATGCATTTCTTCTTAACTTTCTAATTAGGGTTCTAAAGATCTTCTAAAAAATACCGAACCTCTACCGGGCTGACCGCCCACCTCTATCACACGATGTGTATAGTCACAATATACACTTCTAGTGTCTAAAAAAAACATCTATCACTCGTTGGCATCAATAACTATTTATAGAAAGGTCTTTTATAAGAAGTTGGTTGGATTCTGCCGAAAATATTTTTAACCGTTTTGCAACCTCCTTTGTTTTCCAAAAGTGCTTAATCATTGAACTTATATATTCTTAATCAGACTTTGCCACGAAAATTACAAAATTTTTTCGGTATTGATGGAAGTTCTGCAACGTTGTCGTTGTTGGGCTCTAGTAATGCAGATTATATTTCCAGTAAATATGTATATTACAAAGAATATGGTAACAATGTTCAACAGAAAAATTATGTGAGCCTCCGTGAATTGAATTTTTTGAATAGAATCTCTCCTTACTTACTTATGAAAGCCTCTGATCTTTGTATATCCGATGTAAAGAGAAAGCAAATATCCAAAAATGTAATAGCTAACCTTTCGAAATTATTTTCACAACTCTCTTCCGCTGAAACTTCGAGTCCCTTTGTTGTGAAATAGTTATTTGTTTACCGAAGGAAGAAAAAAAACAAATTCCAACAATTAGCGAATCGTTCGAATTTCCCAATTTCTTCCAGAGGCGAACACAATTGTTTTCATACGTGCGAGTGTGACTAAGCGCTGTTCTCCACGAAACAAAGACATCAACCATTTTCCAAAACAAAAACTAAGGTCCTGTAAAAAAGAGGGGAGAAGTCATACCGGACATATGCAAAACATGGTTTATCTTGGGAAAAAAGAGACATTTTCTCGGATGACTTGGGACTATCGCCACGCTCTACCAACACCCTCGAAATGTAGTTTTCGACTTTTTTCTCTCTGGTATCAAGTAACTATGAAATTAATTAAAATTAATTAATTAAAAGTTCGTGAACCATTGCTGTTGGTGGTATATTTTTTTTACCAGTTTTGCATGGGTCAGAAATCTTGCGTAGCAATGCTAGGAGACCATTTTGGATTTTGCAATTTTTTTGGGTAATACAAAAATCGGGGACCAATTTTATGTCAATTTGTAAGGGAGAACACTAAATTTGTTCGTAGAACAATTGCAAAATTTCTGGCCTATGCAGTTTTGTGTATTAATTTATTTAAGTTTGGCCTGTACTCGAATGACAAAAATTCCATCAAATGATGAAAACAGACCTCACAAAATGGTCATCAATCAAATTAAATTAACCATAGCGCGGCGGCTACAACAGAAAACATTCTGTTTTCACCACTTCGTAACAAATATTGTCTGATCTGTCTTCACATAAAAAAAATTAAGAAAAAAACGAATCCGAAATCAGTAAATCTGAAGATAAAAACCAAACAATATCCGAAGATAATTTAACTCTTTTTTTCCTTCTTTCTCGTAAACTTGTTGATGGACTTATTGGAAACATTTTAATTAAATTTTTCGATATGAGTTACTGCCGTTTTTCGTATCCACTATAATACCTACCGATTGAATACGGTTGGTATAAAAACGTAAAACATTATCTCAGCTCAGTTGAACGAATTCCAGTTTATAATAAAATCTCACTTAAAATCTTAAATCGTATTTTAATTTATGTGAAAACGGCAACTCAGGTAGCCAGTTGAAACATCTCTTCAGGTTATGATTTATTAATTGGGTGGCTATAACCTTTTTTCTTCATTATAAATTGTTGTTTAATTGATATTAGCATGAGGAATTAAAATTTAATTGCTTTTAAACGTAATATTAATTGAACTTACCACACGTCCATGTCGAATTCGATTATATTGTTGGAGCTGTTGAATGCACAAAATATTTTTCTTTCTTTTGATTTTTAACACATTTTTCCCATGTAAAGCGAATGAATGTAAAACGTTGGTTCATCTTGCACTCGTGATGCCACTAAGAGACCACGGGTATGTCAAATAAACCCCGTGAATTCTTCCAGTGCCATTCCGAGTACGATATTCGATGTAAAATATTGAAGTACAAAAAAATAAACTTTGTGTAATCCTCTCTCGATGTATAATCGTGCGATTGATTACTGTCATTATGGTTGAATTCAAAAAAATAAATAATAAGTCGTAACCATTTGCAACGTACAATCAAAGAACAAAACGAAAAAAAAAACTTTGTTCTCTTGTACACGATCAATTTCAATGAACGCAGAAGAAAACGTACAGATTATGTGATCGGAACGTCGTTGTTTGTCAGATAATGTAACATCCACAGATCGTTTTCTTTCTCATCGAAAACCATTTTTTTTTTATTTCTTGTTCTCAGCAAACATTTCAACGAATATAAAAAGTGTTGGATTCGCTCCACATCTTCATATATATTATTCGCTTGTTTGTCATTGATGCACTGATTAGTGAAATTCGTTTTGGATTAGAATTCGAAACGACGAGTCAGTTCCTCTTAGCAATAAAAATAAAATTTAATAAAACACTGAGAAACCAACAGTTCTTTGAATAAACTGCCATGGGAATATTTAAAATCAATTTTCTATTAGAAAGTGGCAATGGACCCGCTGAACTCACCGATGGAAACACCTTCATAAATTTTATACAATAACTGTTTTACACTCAACACTTTTAACACAAAATTTATTGCAAGCTAACACGATATCCGATTCAGAAGGTGTTTAATTGAATTTATTGGTTAATTACAGCATCTTACAAAAAAATATCAAATCTTAACAGGAAAAATTACTTAACATCTGGAAAAAAAGAGGTGAACGTGCAATCTTTGTAACGTTTCCGTTGAAATACGGAGTGTGTACGGTTCTCGTTTTTTTTTTTTCATTTTCTATTGTGGTTGGCACATTACATTTACTTAATAACAATTTTGCCAACTTTGCAATTTTTTTTTAAATTTCAGTTAATAACAAAACTCCGCTACTATTACAAAATTTGCTTTGTAAATTGTATATTAACCAATTCAGACCATATTTACGAAATATATATTTTTTAAATATTGTTTATTGTGATACATATGTTTGCCTTGCAGTTGCTTATTAAATGTACATTATCTTTTATGTAAAACATGCAGTTTGTCGAGACTTTTCTTTTAGTGACTTGTAGCCAAATAGATTCAACTGCAAAGTAATAATTTTGTCACGACAACTAACCGATAGGTTTTTTTTGCACTGTTCTTATAAGGAAACTTCGGTTGGCCTGTAGAGGAGCCACAATTTTTTTCATTACTTCATTCTTTGCACTCTATTTTTTGGTAAAATAACTTCACTCTGCTAATATCCATGAAATGTCATAGCAGTGAAGTTGGTTCTCAAATAAATGTAATAGAATTCTACATAAATCTATTACATTTGAGCTCTACTTTCTACACAGCATTTCCATATTTAACTCAATAAGTAAACTTTGACTCAAAGAACCGTACTTTGCTTCTCAGATACAAACACTGACAAAAAAGAGTTTGAGATCTGATTTTAAACCCGGTAAACTTTAATGCGAACAACCTCTTCACCTTGTAATATTGGTTAGAGGACTCAGTCATACCATTCAGCAAACTAAACACTTGATTTACTCAAACTGACGTATGCAAAACGATTTTTTATTCAACAGCGTAATGGATCATGATTCCTAATAACCGAGACCTGCTACGATTATTGTTTAAAATGTACTATTGTATCCATAAAACTAACAAAAGTACTTCCGCTTTTGTCATCAGATTTTTTTTAAACCATTTATAATTTCAGCATTTGTACTAACCGACTAACCGGATGATATTAGCCTCGTTATTAGCAACGAATTTGGTTTTTGATTTTTTTTAAATCTAATTTTACAGTTACTCTTCGTTTGAGTTTTTTTTTCAATATAACTGTCTGATCTCAATGATTTTATCGTGTCCGACCCTTTTAAAAATCCATCAAGAAAAAGAAGCCATAATGTTGATAAAATAGAAATATGCAGTTGTCCATCTCCGTCTCCTATATTCAGTGTCACGTTCTGACTATATAGTATACAAGTCTTGAAATATATCAATGAAATATTTATATAAAAAAAGGAAAAAAAATATTGAGATATTTAATACACTCATACCGGATACAGTCATCCGACGATCAAAACCTGATGATATCAATTTTTCTGTTCTTTCACACACGCATTAAACTCGAAACATTGAATGGTATGGTAGGTATATACTATATATACCAACAAAAATATATAAAAAAATCGGTAATTTCCTTTAATTACATGTAAAATTTGGATCCACCATTCGTTCATTACTAATTTTACCATTACATAATGATGAATAAGAAAAAAACAACAACACAACACAGCACAACAGCTCGGTAAATTACATTCATATTTAAGTTTTTGTGGAGAGTGATCACCACACAGAGTCAAAAAGCTTTAAAATACAATTTTGTACCGAAAAATTTAGTTTAATTTGTATATACAAATGAATTATTGTGTGACGTGTGTTAAATTGTGTGTTGGATTTTGTGGGAGATTTTTTCTTCACTTTAGTATCTAATATAAAAATACGAAAATTGTGAAGTCGTAGATAAATTTTTGTTGTTGTTGTTGTTGCTGTATAAGAGAATCATCATGTGCCTCGGTACAATTACCATTTACCATACCATTCAGTCTCTGATTTTTTTTTCCTTCTTCAAACTAACATATATGAAAATAATGTTGGATAATAAATAATGGACACAGATCAGTGTGAACATTGATTCTTTTGTTTTTGTTACTTTTTTATATGAACCGGAAATCGGTGTCTTTTGTTCGAATTTCAAGAGAAACAAATTTATTAAATGAAAAAGGTAATGAGAAAATGTGAAATACCCACTTAAAAAGAGGTAGACTAGATTTCGTTTCTTCTGTTGTTTTTTTTACAGTGTAAAGTACGCTCACATTTCAAATTGGATAGACTAATATCCGATTCATTTAAATGTCCCAAATTTTGTACTATTCAGATGACTGAATAGAAAGACCAGATTGTATCTAATTGATGTAGGGAAAATTAGCGTTTCGCATTATTAAATTTTGCCATTAAATCTGGAAATAATTTTGGCGGTGAGTCACCAATCTAATATACAAAGGTTCATTGTACGCTTTTTGTGAATAACCGTGAAAAAGTTTAGACAAAAAAATGGTAAAGTAAAAATGTAACCATTCAATGAAATCACTACACGTTACAACCTGTCCACTCGACGCAATATTCAAATGTTATCACCGAACCATATTCATTACAATATTATTAGTAATTGTGTCATTCGAAAAGAAAACCGTAGGCAGTTTAGTATCATGCACTGAACTAGTTTTCAACACACCAGAGAATGTTTCGTATCGCTGTGGCTATAATGTTGGAAAAAAGCACAAATAAATTATTCTTATCGCGCAATAGTAATAGTAAAAACGATGCAGAACGACAAATACAATTATTGGAATATTATTGAACGAGTTTCAATTCCTTTCCTGACGTAATATGGTACAACAACAGCGCAAAAAAAAAAACATTACAAAATTAATGAGTGTTATACACTCATGACGACGGTAGTTTATTGCACTGTGCACATAAAAAAATTATCTGCGTTGCATATAGCTCTGGTTGTAAATTTCGTGCTTTTAATTACACGAAACAGAATATCGAACATGAGCTTGCTTTAGACGTTTATCCACTCTTTGTGGTGTGGTGTAAATGGTAAGAATTATACCAGCATCGGAGATCGAAACTATCTCGTTAATTATTGTATAACAGGAATATCTGCATTATTTAACCTTAAGTAAACATGCAGCCACACAGCGGCTTATTCTAGCAAAACGGCAGGTGTAACCAATTTTTTTTTTTGATATCTTCGCATGATAAACGAATTATTTATCGCAGCAGTGTGGTGACATGACAAGAGTGCATACAATATACATATCGAGCCTATTAATAGAGCTATAATTCATGACACAACGAAAATTATATTATGAAGCTTTGTGATATGTAAATATGAATTATTGCGACCCGGAAAGCCTACCTTAAAATGTAATCTGTGTGGTTGAAACAATGTCGCCTCAGGGGGATGCGGGAAATCGTAATATAAACGAATAAATGAAAAAGTAAAATTAGGCACAACTGGATTTATTTTAAAAAATCAAGCGATATTATCTAAAATGATTTTAGGAATCAAATGACGCAAAATAAAGGATGCCCATTTTTTAGCATCAATTGCGTCAAATTTGCAACTGCATGCACAATCATTGGATGTTTTTGTATAGAATGACGATAAACTTGCTTGAGTATTTGAAACTGCTTTATGCGTCGGTTAACGGTTTCATGACGTGACATGTACAACGCATGTTCTTTTGTATTTGTAATGTTGGGTAAAATGAAACGTTTTGCATCTTTGTACCCTTTGTCAGCCATGGCACGTTCACCATTTTTTAAAGATGGTACAAAAGCTTCACGTGCAAGTTTCAAATCGGGATACAAACCACAAGGGTAGCCACCGAATACCCAAACTATGAATCCAGTTCGAATATTCAGAGATATTTCATACCGCAGACCAGCAGCTCTGAATTTATGACTGTACCATCCAGCACTGAATGGCGTTGGTTCATTAATTTTGAAGTCAACTCCGTCGATCGTAACAAAGCATGTCTGTCCGTTCGCGGCGCCTTCGAAACGGTCTTCCCAATCAATCTGCAAGATGTATTTTTGATTTTTTTTTCTTAAATTCATAGATATTGAATTTACCACGTCTAACTCTGAGAGTAACTCAACGAATATCCACGTCCATTTACAGATAGTTTTTTCGTCGGCGTGAAATATTGATCGCCGATTATGTTCCACTGAATATTGTTTTAAGAAACATAAGCTCCACAGGAGATGTTTCGGAGCACCTCCACTCGGTACACTTTGTTTAATTTTGTCCCATGTCAGACTGCAAATTCGGGGAGTAACGCCGAAGAACGCTTTGAAGCGTCTCAGTGCAACATATTTACTTGATGTCGACTTAGATTCGGTATAAACGTTCCCCAACGTCAAAAAGGCTTGTTCATTCATTTCCTATCAAAATGAAAACACGGAAAATTACTAGACCTTCTATTGTATCGAGACAAATGAATTCGATTATTGATAGGAGATACATAAATCTGAAGGCAGGAGCAAGTATGTTGTTAGGAGGAATACATGAAGTTTTGTACATTTATTACCGAGTAGCATTTCAAATTTTTCTGAATATGTCTTCGCAACATGGGAGAATTTGTTAATATTTACAGAAACGGAAATTAAGTGCGATTCAATTTACTGAAATAAGTTCAAAAAAACTTGAATTTGCCCGTATCGTGCCTCAAACTTCAGATTTTTGCTGATAAATTATGCAGCAGTGTAAAGTAAGAAAAATCGAAATCTCATTTGAATCAGATATTTATTATCGAATAAATTTTTCCTTACAAAAAGATAGGAATAACAATAATCGAAAAATACTTAACTCGTCTGTTGATCTTTTTAAACTTGAATAAACCGAGTCCTTTCCGTATTTTAATTAATCATTAATTAATTTGCTTTGATTTGTTGTCAAAGATTTATGTAAGGTTATGAAAATGTGTTGTATCGAATTGATAATTGAACTTCTTGAAAATGTAAATAGTCAGAATTCATTCGGAAATTTTCGTTGACGCATCGCATCCCTATAGCAATCGCCATTCAGCACGAGTAATGAAAAATGCGTTGAAGCACGTAAACCATGCAAACACTTGAAATGCATAATAAGAATTATGCTCGAATTTAGCGGATTTGCTCGATTTTACGCCGTGTTTCAAATTGCTTTTATGCAATAAATAAATTATTTTTAATACATTGTATTAGATTTATAGAAGCATGTGAATTAAGACTTCGACATTTGTTAACACTGATGATAAATAAAATTTCTTTTAGAAAAAAATTGTATTTGAACACCCGTTGCTACCTGGTATTATTGCACGGTATCGATGGGTATATAAACAAAGTTTTTTTTATATTAAATAAATGGTGATTCATTAATGTGTTATCAATAGTTGCGAGTGCATTCAATCTTTCGCTTTCACTAATACATTTCAATGAAAACAATTCATTTATTTAAAAAAATGTATTTGAACCACGGCGTAAAATCGAGCAAATCTGAATTCCCTTGCATACTTATTAGGCGTGTTTGTGTGTTCTTAATAGCAGTGTTTGCGTGCTTCAACGCAAGTTTTCATCGCGATGTCTTAGAACGGCTTCAAACCACTATACCAGAAATTTCCCCTATTTTTTATGTTAAATTTTGATGATGAAAGCTGCAATGCATTTTTATACGTATGTAATTGTATAAAATGTTCGTAGGTAATGTTCATCATGAGATATATGCATATCAATTTGAATATTTAGAAGAAAATAAGTCAAAACAAGTTTTTTGCTAACCTAAACATTAAAGAAAAGGTGTAAAATCAAATCGCGTGTCGAGCAATTTCATCTGATGACCGTCAGATTTGATAAATTTTTACTGCGAATGATAATTATTTTAATATATTTTCTCTGCATTGTAGAATTTTGTTTAATGTTTAATGGAATTAACAATTTATGTTTCAATTGACTCATAAAAATGAATTGAAAATAATCTACAAATAGATTTGTCATAGTTTTCTCACTTTCGTTAACGCAACAAACAGATAATCATAAAATATTTCGAAGTCATTTTCGAAATCATTCATAAAATATATTTGTCTCACTCTATCAAGTAGTCCGAAGCTTTTGTGTCATTCTATTGCGTCGTTCATAAAAATTTAAGCAAACTCGTTTCATTGATCACTTTAACAAAAATATTGAAACCGTAAAGGTTTCTTGTTGAATGAGTTCAACAAACATAAAAATATAGCCTATTGTCTTCGTCAAATAAATAATAAGTTCAAACAAGGAAACTACGATGTCTACAAAATTGTGGAAAGAAAGACCACCGGGCCGTGAACAAATCGAGCTAGAAAAGATGTTCAAGAACCAGGAAATCGATCCTCGTCGTGACTCGCCAGATAGCGTTAAGCGAAGGAATGATCTATTCAAGGATTTCAGTGCACCGGTCTTTGCCAATCACTTTCGCAAAACAAAAGCAAAATTGGGATTAAGTGGTATGCAAAAGACATGACCACACACATTTTAAAAATTGTGTATAAATTCTCTTGTTTTCTTCAGCCACTGTGGTGAATTACGACGAAGGACCATCATCTATTCCTGAGATGGGGGGATTCGACGTAAGAGAGAGGTCGCGTACACCACCAGAAATTATTACGTCTGAATCCAAACAGAAGGAGCAAATTAACAATATCAGACATAACAGTGCGCCATGCTGGACATGGACATATACTGACCACGACAAGAAAAAGGATTTTGTATGTGTTGCGGTTCCAGCAGTGTCTGGAAAAAAAGCCAAATTTTCTATTTCGGAAGATGGATTGCAAATCACCATTAAATACGAGTGGCCAGAAGTTATGTTCAAGGCAAATGAGCTATTTAGCAAGTCAAATGCTGACGGACGGAAACTTTTGATGAATCATCCGAAGGTTCACTCCTTTGTATCGTATTTAAATGAATGTGGAGTCACCGAAAAATCTTCATTGCAAGGGGACAGCATCATAGACTTGCCGAAAAAAATACAACGGGAAAATGATTCTTGGACGATGGAGAAAGTGTTAGTTTCGGACACTAAAATGATTCTTTTGGAATTTTCAGCATTCCAAAAATCGTTAATGATAAATGATGCAGACACATCACTTGATTTTTAAAAATAAATCTAATTTGTGCCAAATCTAAATTGTTTCCATTTTATCTGACTTATTACGATTTCCCGCACCCCCCAGGATTCAAATGATTCATTGCATCCTACCTCATGAATACAAACTTATCATGAAATAACCTGAACTAAACTCATCCACTTTTTGTTTTCTTGTACTGTCACAATCTTATTCAGTCAACAAGAACCACAATTCTCTCCTAACGATACCCTCTCAACTTCTCAATTACCTCTTCATCTTTTACATCTAATCTAGTACTTCTTTAGTTTAGTGTATGTTTTCCTATATTAATGATTGCCACTGTTTGAGTTCGTCTCTTATTTTTGTCATCCTTGTCAATAACAGATGGCTATCTGCTTCTAGAAGGACGCGTCGAAGAGCTTACAATGATTTTTAATGAGAGCTTCGCTTTTAGAAAAATTAATGCCTTTCCGTAGTACGATATAACGACTGATATTAACACCTTTTTCCACTATGATCCCAATTGGTCTCATTCATATTCAGCATAACAGCGTTCGAAAGAAATCCAATTAGTATTGATATATTACGAATATAATCTACAACTACGGCAATCGAGTGATTTCTTACATCCCATAAAATGATAAGTGAAATATAAAATGTGGAAATGTTGTAAAAAATGCACTAAAAATTACAATAAATAAACCGAGCAACTAATAGTTCTTTTTCTCCGATCATAATTTAAAATTACACTTTAGTTGGATGGCACATCCTCGTTATTATGGCTGGATGTTAATATTCAATTTAATACTGAAACATTTTGCAATTTATAGCTTAATTTTCTGTAATAATTGCAACAATTATAATTTTATTGATATTTTCGCTTGTGCGCTATAAAGCATCAATGATGCAGCGAAATGTGGTGCTAGTGGCACAGTAAGAGATTTTCCGAACGTTAATGTGTTTTAGCTAGGAGCACTTGTACTTATTAATGATTATTACAATTTAACTGCATGTATACTATGAATGTACATACACCGTACAATTGCTGTTATAAAGCAAGATATTAAAACATCTGAAGCGATTCCGTTTCTTTCTATGATAAATTGAAAGAAATTTTTATTTCTCAGTCAACAAGCAAAAAAGTTATTCTTCGTGTAGGAGAAGATACGATCCTTCTAGAAACAGATTTTCCTCTGTTATCGCGACAACAACCCGCCGAAATGTAAGTTAGAAAGTGGCAGATTTAGTGAATATGTAGACTGTGTAGTAGATTAAGATTGTCTTCTGCGGAGGGTATTTGGGGATTATGAATACAGTATTACAGTAACCAACATATTATTTTCGTATAAATTCGTCTACTTCCTATTTGGACAAATGGGCTGGGTAAAAACTTTAAAGCACAGAAAAGCTTTTCGGAGAATTATCTGAAATGTACAGAATCTTTCATTGTATACCACGTTTCGATTATGACACGTATTTAGCACTACTTTTTGACTCTAGTACCCATTTATCAATTGCAAGTTCATGATTTGATTCCTATTGTCACAACTCGTGAGGAAATTTTGTAATAGCGTATAGACGCTAAATATCCACTTTATTATGAATGAAACAACTGGAGAACCACTCGAATTTATTGCCTGAATAGTTAATTTTTGTTAAACTCAAAATTGACTTAGTTGGTAACAACTCGTGTCGCACTGAAATAGAATTTAAATTTTTGTTCCTAAAAACATATATGGCGCATAAATATAAATGAATGTACGCATAAATTGTTAATGTTGAATCCACACAATTCACATTTAAGACTCTTTTCCAACTCAATAAATAATATTTTAACCATTACCTTGAATATAAAAAATCTATTCTATCACTTTAATTTATAGATTCGAGTTAACCGTACTCGTATAAATTGAACTTAAAAAAAAACTGAAAATCACGATCTTTCAAAAAATTCTAGATCACGAACTTATGTATTATACACACACTCGAAAGTCTTATTACATTTTGTTGGGCATTAAATTAAATGAGGCAATCCAAAATCAGAGTCGAGAGTCGATCGACTCTCTGACTTTTATATTATCGAAAATTAGACATTTGTTATGGTTTTTCCTTTAGTAAGTAATATGAAAGTTAGTTTATTTGTTGGTAGGTTTGTTGAAATGAGCTCTGTATAGCAGAGAAAAAAAAAACAACAGCTTTTGAATTCAAAAGTAATGGTATTATATGGCGGTGGCCTTTATTTGCAATGTATAGAAATTCGATGCTTTAAATCGAAAAAAAAATTGGAAGCGATCATTGAAACATGACTTGATCGAACTGTAAATGCTAATTAAAGAAAATGCTCTACAGCAGTAAAATTTCGTTATGACTGGTTTCAAGATGAGTAGATCAATATATGATTAATATCGTGGATTCTGTTGAAGAAGAATTAATAGCGTCAAGCCAGAATTCATATAACGGCTAGTCAATCATCTGTTATCGACAGCAATGACAGAAATAAGCCACGCCGTCGGTGGTGGTCTTATACAGTAAAATTTATTTTTAAACAAATGAAGTAATAGATTTCTTATCAAATTCAAAGTAAAATTTAAAAAAAAAAGTAAAGGATTTAATCGTGATATGCTTGATTAACCTTTCCTAACCTCTGAGCAATTTTTATTGCAGTACCGACTGACCATTAAAAGACTTTTTGGTGACTACACTTTGTAAATCAATTTTTAAGGCACACAAAAAGTTTCATCCCGAATTTCCTCAACTTTTAAAAAATCTATGTTCAAATCTTTCGCTCGAAATGTTCAATATATCGTGCTGCTTAAGATGAAAGAAAAACGATTCCACCAACAAACAAACAAAAAAACAGAATCACCGAAATTCAATGAATTTCGACGAAATCTTTTCTTCGGTCTAAAGTTGAACTGCTACTTTGAAGTTCATGCTCATCATGCACACATATACAACAAAAACCTTACCATTACATAATTCTGAACCGATACATCATCCAATCCATCACAAACATTTATCATAAATATTCAACTCGTGTACAATTTACAATTCGTACAGTACATTAAAATAACAAGAGAACGTTAACAGGCCCGATGTGAATTTGTGATTAAAATTAAAGAACCTCTTTTATTAAAATAGCATGAGATCTGAGAATTCCTTGTATTCCCGTGACTCTATTTATTTCTCTCGTCGTTTTTTTTTTTCGCCAGTAAATTTCTTGCATAAAATTCTTTGTTTTACATGTTATATGTTAAAATTCACACGCTTCTGGGTACGCAATAATTCATACAAACGAAATTATGAAATCATGTCAAAAAAAAACATCAAGGAAAAACTATAACCGTGCATGCACTAAGCGAAGTAACTGAAGTTAAAATTTTTCTTATTTTTTTCTTATAAAAATCAAGACCGGTTTTTCGAAGCACATACTTACGTTTTGTATGTGAATATATCAAGAGGTGAAGTATTTTATTTTTGTTCCTTCTTACAACTTACTCATATGTTTCGTATTACTAAATATGTGTATTTTTGCATAGTCTTCAATAATACCAAATAAACATTTATGATGGTAGCATGTAAGAAAATAAAAAAAATATTTTTCGTTGGATACAGAATAGATGTGACGCCAATTTACCATCATCGGAAGATAGTGAATCAATTCGCTACTAATTAAATGTGCAAACAACGTTTCTAAGTCATTTTTTCCTCGTCAATACATTCACGAGGAGCTGGCTAACAGACTAACAGATCATTGATTTCTTCGTTTAGCACAAACAAAAACTGGATATGAAAAAATGAGATAATCGATTAAGTCTTTAGGTCGCAAGAACGTCATCAACTTGTATCTTCTTATCAGAATTTCATGCATTACCAGTTAGGTTGTTATAAGAAGTAAAATTAACCTTTTACGGACAACTAAACTATTTATTATTGCCAACGACACCAACAATAAATAATGAGCTCTAGCTAACGTCGTATTATACGGCAAAATGTGTGTTTAAAACAAATGAAGTGAAAGACTTCGCTTTAGTTTCAAGAAAATGCATTTTTTTTAGAAGAGAGTGTCGATCGAGGCAGATTTTTTTGTTTAACTTTGGAAAATGAAGTATTCAAAATTTTACTCCAAAATTTGCATCAGTGAAAAAAGGAAGGATCTGATGTTAGGCAGCAACAAATATATCAAACGCCTGCCCAAACACCTCTTATAGGAACGCCGGAGTCATATGCCATGATGACAAAAATAAGCAAGGAACTCCGTTTGGTGATCTTGTTACTAGCACACCGAATGTTAAATCTAACGAGGATAACTATTTTGAATCAATTTACTTGACGATACTTTAAACAGAAGAAGTAGCAGATTGAATTTAATAATTACATGGCCATACTCTAGGTCTCGTGATGTATGTAATAGGTTAAATCTTGAGGGGCTACCGACTCGAGAAATGGTGTCACACCTCTACGAGAAGAAATGGGTGTCACACAATCTTGAGTATAATTTACAAAGAAAACACCTGACTGCAACAGGTCATATGGACTTTTTAACAATTGTGCCCAATGAAATCAATTAAACATTTTGCTATTTCTATTTTATGACCAAGAGATTATTTGTTTTTTTTTAAGAATTTGATTTAATTGATTTTTCAATTTTCAAAAATCACTCATGAACATACCATTGAATCCACCGGCTAAATCCAAACAACCTACAGCAAATTACTCAGGTTACTCGTCGTTTTTCAACAAAATTCTCGTGGATTTTTTTTATTAATGGCAATATTTTGTTAGAAAATAAAACGAATACGCGTACTAATCAAAAAAAAGAAAAAGAAAAAAAAACTACAAACACACGTTTACTTCACGGTTAACCATTTAAGGACTCTCTTTTCAACTACTTTATTTTTATAAAAACAACTTGCAAACGCTTAACTATACTTATACGTTTTTGTTTAAAAAAAAATATTTTTAAAGTGATATTGATGAAGATGATTTATGTTTTCGTTTTATTTTTAAAACTTTAGTCAATTTTTTTATTATTTTGTTTTGTTAAGTTTACTCTTGTCCAAAATTAGACAATGAATTTATTAAAACGTGCGAACCCATTGGAAGGCAATACTCAACTGACTTGTTGATTCACAATTGAACTGACTTTGTTACGTTTAAACCGTTCGTGTGTTGTGTATATAGTAGATCTTTTTTCGGTTTAACACAACAGGTAAGCAAAGAATTACCTGTCCGTGACATAACATCCCCGCTTTTGTTTATTAAACACTTGGTCTGCATCATCACCGTCGTTCTTATATATCTCTTTTTTCAGTTGAGTTTAATTCGCTCTCCGATCGAATACACATCAAAGTATAAATGTTGGTATATAACTTTTCTGTTTACTGTCTCTGTTGCTCTATTGGATTGATTAGTTTGAATGAGCGCCCCTGCACATAATTCACAAACAAGTACGATATTTTCTATTCCTTGAGAAACGTATGACTAAGCCTATGCTATTTGCTCAATCTATTGACGGCCATTGCACCTGTGGCTTCACTGATGTGTATCAAGTTTTTTTTCCCGTATATACATTTTTTATGTTTGACGATTGATTGTATACGTATATGTATATATCGATATAAACGTTCTCAGTAGAGTGAAGAAGAACATTCAGCACATCAGAGGATGAATAAATTCTTATTTTCTACTATTTGTGATGCAACAAAGTTCCTTGAATGAAATATCATAAATTCTGGTATTTTCAATAAAAATAAAACGGAAAAAACAAAGTGGTTACAACACCACTGGATTCAAATGATGGCCGTTAACAAGATTTCGATTTTAGTTTTAGGGGCGGATTCCAGAATTTTAGCATCGTACATGGTTATTAATAGCGGAGAGTGAAGTCGAGCCTGTACAGTAGCAAAAATTGCTTATGGTCGGCATATTTTTACTGTTCACGAAATCATTAAACATCTAGTTCCTTATTTGTTAATCGAAATAAGTTAGTAATCCATAAACAATACAAAAGTAACCCTCACAGTGACGAGTTAGTCATAGACTTTCCAACTTGTTACGGATGGCTATCATTTGATATCGATAACGACTTCTGGAACGAAAAAGTCCTGATGAGCGACAAACTATGACTGATGCAATCTCTCATTCATATATGGTCTTATATAGTAAAACGTATGTTCAAATAAATGAAGTAAAAGATTTGATATAATCGATCTCTTGAAAATACTCCGAATGAAGTAGCATTAGTAGATTCAATAGTAAAACCGCTGATATGATTGGCGTCTGCGAATTTTTATCGGACACATTGAAACATTTTGAAGTTATCAAAAGACGTTGAAACATTCTTTTATTTTAACTTTAAAACTCCATTCTCTAAATTAAGCCCACAAAATGAATAGGCCCAGACACACTGTAATGAGCTAAAAACGACTTGTACGAAAACGATCATAGTGGTCAGCTGCAGAACATACTCTTTTTTACATGGAAATATTCTTACAGTGTTTTACGTTTGTATGATACACTGTCGAGTTTCAGTACTCTATTTCATCAAGGTCCTTGATTCGAGGGTCCTATCAATAGAACAAACTGACAAATTAAAATGAAAAATCATATACTTAAATGTGTGTGTGACATCTCCGTGTCCAGATAGTAAAAAGGGACTTCTAATGTCAAACGTAAAGCAAAGTTGACGTTTTCGTGCTTGTGGTGTGTGTGATATAATTTTGCAATGAACTTCGGGTCGTTGCTGTTGCTGTTAACAGATTCGAAGGCATAGTAAGACGTCAAACATTCAAAAATAATTGGCATTTTTCACTCTCTTTTAAACCAGAAAATGTTGGTACTACAATGTCTTTTTTAACAAATTTATGGGAATTACGAGCGAGTTAATAATATGTGCCGGATAATTCAAAGACTCTACAGGCTGGGCAATGCCCAGTGGGCATTTCTAGAGAAAAGTTTAAAATGAGCTTGAGGGATTGCTCTGCTCGTTTGACTTTCCACTATTAATACTGTGATTTTATTTGGTGATATTTTTGTATTAATTAATTACGTCATAGCTTTGATTACGTTCAGTTGTGAAATTGTAACCAGTTGAATTGAGTATAAATTAACAGATGGTGTACGGCCACTTACATTTTCAGTTTAATAAATTCACTTAGGTTCACATTTTGATCTGATGTACAATTAAATTTCTCCGAGGGATTACTTATTTAAGGATAAATTCAAATAATCCCTGAGGGAATTAAATTTTAATTACAAAATTCGGTCGCGTACTAGTCTCAAAAAGATCGAGGTCCACATTTTATTTGTAATAGAAGAACTATCATAAACCGTAGGTTCTTTTGTGCACCGGACAACTGAAATACGACAGAATTTGCCATGATTTTTTGTTATGAAATGTCAGGTTTTCCCGAACAATATATATCGTGCGGGAAAAAGTTCGTTTCTTTACGATTTATCGTGTGAGAACGACTTTCAATGAATTTTTCCATGACTATACGATTGATCAAATTTAATATGGTGAAAGTGAACGTGAAGTTTGTATGTTTTCAAGTAAATTGATGTGTTTTGTATATTTCAGTTGTCCAATGCACAAAACGTTCGTAAATGGATTTTTTCAGCACAGGTCCTAAGTTTTCCTTACGAGCGAAGCGAAGCGTCATTTCCTTTCTTGGTAGGAAAAATACTATTATTTAATTGGTCAGATATTTTAATCATTTTGTAAAAGTAAAAATTAACTCAGACAATTAAAGATCTTTTGGAAGTAATCCTGTATGAAGATTTGGATCACAAACAATCGACGCAAGCAACTGTACCCATTAACGTAGGCGGTCTTGGAATAAGAAGACTTCAAGACATTTCTTTACCTTCTTTCCTTGGCTCGTCATTTGGTTTTGGAGGTCACGTCCATATTCTAAACTCCCAAGATGTGCCTTTCATTGCTAATTTTGATGAAGCTTTCTGGAGAAATGGAAAAGTTTAAATGTTGAAGAGCCATCTTTGAAGACTTTGCAAAAAGCTTGGGACATGATCAACACAAAACGGATTATCAAGAATGATTTAATTTTTACATCGAAACTTGATTTGACAATTTTCAAAGCATTACAATTGTAAAGAATCAAATGCTTGGCTGCATGCATTTCCTTCTTCGACCATTGGAACTTTTATGGACAGTAACTCGATCAGAATTTGTTTACGCCTAGGTTGTGATACTTGTCTTTGCGGATCTGTAGTATCCGCCAAAGGTCTACATGGATTGAGTTGTCAGAAGAAAGCAGGCAGATATTTACGTCATGTCACATAGAATTGAATGAAATCATCAGTCGAGCATTTTTGTCCCTTCATTTCCAAACCACTTGGAACCAAAAGGATTATCAAGTCATGACGGAAATAAACCTGATGGAGTAACTTTGACGCCATGGTCTAAAGGAAAACCTCTGGTCCGGGACGCAACCTGCGCAACCTCGTATTTGTCGAAAACATCTAAAAAAGCTTGCGAACTCGCAAATTTTGCAGCGCTTGAAAAACACAAACATTATTCAAATTTGATTTCTTCTCATAATTATATTCATTTAGCATTTTTAGTGGTGTTAGGGAATCTCGCGCCGCGTCATTCCCAATAACTCACAAAGTGACATCTTCCTTATACAAAATTTGTCAAAATGTGAATCATTGTGAATGACATGGCGCGAGATTCCTAGCAACCCAGGCTGACCTCCTTTTCTTGGTACATGTCAATTTCTTTTATAAAAAAAATCTGACAAAATATTAGCTATTAGCGAGGATTTTCGAATTTCAGCATCTCTATTAGGTCACCGTAACTTGGATTTGCGAACTGACATTCATCTAGTGAACACACGTTAGACGGCATTATATGAGTCTAGTAAATTCATTTATCGCATTTGATTTGATTTGTTCGTTTAGACCACCGACTTAGCTATATATATATAATGTCGAAATACATGGTAAAAAATCTTCCTCCAAATAAGTCAATTCCAGCTGCCCGTTGATACAAGAATCTAATACACATATTTTCAAATAATGTGACTAAGAAAGATTGTGGAGATCACTGTACAGGTGTCGCCAGTGCATTGGTAATCTCTTCGCCTACCAATATGAGTGTGCTCTTCCATAACTGATGACAAACAGTTCATACAAGAAAAAGCAACCTAAGAAAACAAAAATTTCTAAAATTTGGTACTATACCAACACTATACCATTCAGTCCATTCGGTTTTTCCATCGACCATTATTGCCTTTTGTTCGCCTTTTGATAAACAACAATTTGTGACAAAAAATCACAATTAAAGCCGTCAAAACCAATAAAAATCGTAAAAAGAAGCGCCAATCGGATTATTGACACAAGAAGTAAGTACGGTGATCCGTTTTTGAGTAGTTCAAAATAAATTTAGACGTGTAAATTTGGTAACAGACATTACGACGACGACTACAGACGAGTATAGACGCCTGCATTTTTATTACAAAAAAAAAGTTGATCAAGGAAGTGACTATTTTTGGTGTTTAATAATAAGAAAATGAAAAGTTAGTCAATTTAAATATTCGTTGTTCATGAGATTGTCAATATTTTGCTTGTGATGATTAACCAATTTTCGTGTTGTCCAAAGAAATAATGCGCTTCTGCGAATTTTTATGATTCATTTCGACTTTGAATTGACAGCTCGATGTAAATATGAGCAAAATTCGTAGTTCAATCGATACTAAAGGAAACACTGACCATTACTAAAAGTGTGTTCAAAAAATACGTCAATTTAAACCATTTTTACGCATTCTAAAATTGAATTTTGTTCAGTGTTTATATAGATTGAGTATCGGGGTGAGGTTCTTTGCGAGTGTTTTTAGTATGTATAATACGTTGGTCTTACCACTTGGGGGAGATGAATATTATTGCATGTTTTCGCAAGTGTACATCGGAAAATGGTCGATGAAAATTGATGTGTTTGTGTTGAAAAATTATAATTTTGTGGATACTAAAACTGACCACGGGATCCATTTGAAAGAAGAGGCAAACACATCGCCCTATAATTAATTTGGTTTAAATTGGATTACCCATAAGACATCTACGAATTGCTGCTGAGACAATTTCGATTTCTAATATTTATTTTAGTTACTTTAAGGATAGCGAGGGAAACTACGCAAGCAAACTCTGTCCCATCTACTTCCATTGACGTCTGTTGACACATCTTTTGGCGCACTATTTACTTCTATTGGCTCACTATTTCCGTACTATTTTCTTTTCTTCTATTTGCCACAAATATCGAATAGCACCTGTCCCAGCATTTGCTTACGTAGTTTACCCATCGAATGATCGAATAATAGTTTTGACACACCATACGTATATCTACATTGAACAACTTCTATCACCATTTTCTGTATTGGCACCTGGACCTGATCTCACTGCATTCCTAGCACATTTTGCCATTTTTAATTCCATTTTACCTTTGTGCAGAATTTAGACCATACTTGTTTGTAAAAGTGTTTCTCATTAATTGTATTTTGTAGGTGTCTTTGGAGGAAAAGTACCCTAAACTATTGGAAAATTGAGGGATACGATTCATAAACTTAACAAATTCATTAAGCTTGATGGTTTTATTAACTTTTTTTTTGTAAACAACCCGTGAATGCCGACATTTCATCCAGTGTACCATTTATCACAGGCAAAAACCCTTTCGTTGAGATAAGCATAAAACTGTACGCGTTACATTCGTCAGTATTAGACTGTGAATATTTGGGATCTATCAGTTAGTTTTATTCAACCGTTGGTGGAATAGGTACACCACCGAACATTTTTGTTTGATTAACACAATGTTATCTCATTTCAATGTTTAAATGTTTACTCTAACGCCTATTTTCATATAAAAAAGAATTTTTCGTTCCTAACATTGTGTCTTTTCGATTATGACTGTTGTTGCGACCATTTTTTTTATCTCATCCCTGAGTCACCGATATAATTATACATTTTTCCAATTTTACTTCTGCAGGATATTTCAATTTTAATACAAACACACAACAGGTTGGTTCGACTCGTTTTCGAAATACCATTCAATACAATAATGGTAAGTTATGCATATTACGTGTGGTGTACAAGGATGTTACTTACCTTCCAACGTTAAACAAAGAAGACAACAAAAATTCAGACTTCATACGGTGCACATAATTGCCACAGATCAAGATCATTTTGTTTGTCTTTTTCCACATCTCTTTCTTATACACAGGAACATGATTTTTAACGATCTTCAAAATGCATTGTCTTGGTTAGGGGCTGACAACGTTCTACGAACGTTATCGTCATTATGTTTTGTTCAATGTTAAATTAAAATATTTCATGCTGTTCGTCCCTTTGTCTTTTTTTAGTTTACAGTAAATGGTGTCTGTTTTCTGGATTTCATAGATCATCGTGGCCCAAAACTTTTTTTTTTAATTCGGAAAAGAAATAAGGCGATTGTAGGCCGAACCGTTGTTAAGATTGACATATTTCTGGTCTGGTCTGAGCACTTGTAAAAGGTTCTTTCAAAAAGATTCACAATCTCGCTCTCCACTAATTTGGGATGACGCCGTTTCTCTTCATGCAATTGAATAAATATTTCGTAGAGATTGGCAAAAATGACATTGTTCCAGATTCTGACATTTGAATCCACTTCGTAATTATGAGATTTAGTAGAATTCGGCATTTGCCAAACATTTCTACGAATCTTTGGTTGAGATTTTCCTTATTAGTTATTTATGACATCGAGTGCACAGTGTTTTTTTAAGTGTAACGATTTTGCACATTTTAATGCTGAGTTGTACAAAGTATGCATTGTGTAACCCCGACTTAAATTCGAATTGTACGTACGTTTCACATCTGTTGTTTACAGCGAATCTAAATCAAACTCCTACACATACCATATTCCATTTTAGTTTTCTGACTGCATCGGAATTGCACTTCCCAAAAGGTTTCGTAAGGTTCAACTCGAAAACCAATAAAACTTTTCTGTTCGGTCGACTAACCAAACAACGAAAAAAGAAACCATAAACAACATCAATCTTCATTATGCATTGAATTGCACCGTATAACAAACAATATGCAAAAAAGACCATACTTACAATATCTCGTCTTAATTCATCGTATATCGTATATAACAATAATTCACTCTCTATATTTTTGTTTCGCAGTATCCAACATGTACTTATACGAATCGTATATAATTGAATGCTGTCCAGATTGTTCGGATAAATTTCATGCCCATTTCCATGTCACATTGTCACCTACACACGCCCAGTATAACTTTATGTGAAGAGGGATCAAATTGTAATCTAAATAATGCCACGGACCTGAATAGACAATCTGCATATTTATAGAATCACTTCAAACCATTTTTAGACGAAAACTAACATAGAAATAAATAACATTCACCATTACGCATAATCAAAATATTGCTTCAATTTTTTTTAAATTAATTAAAAAGATTACTAAAGGAGTAAAGTGTGACGTCATACTCTAACGAGCATTTATTTGTAATATATCCACTAACACATCAGTAAATCATCAATGACGTCATTGTTTCTTAGTTTATCAGTCTACCAACTTTAAAAATCAAAAAGTAAACAAACGAATGTCAAGTAAATGTGTAAAATTACTTAATGCCGGTTGTGTAATCGTTTTTAAAAATGAGCAACGTGCAACAATTTACCAGAAGTAGATTTTGAAATGTTTATGGATTTCATAGCAAAAGCAAACTCAGTGAACACAAGATTGGAAACTCAAGGCTGGAAAATGCAAAAATCACACCTTCCGGACTTTTAGAATGAATCGATCCACTGCTTTTTGAAACGAACGACGTGAATGAAACAATGTTGGGTGAAAGATTGTCCAGACGTTTTAAGCACGGAATGACACCATTTTTGAGTTTGGATTTCGATGATGGATCTGGATTATCCTCGAGGTCTTCATCGATCTGTAAGGGACAAAAAGATTTAATAATCTTTTCGTGTTGATCGAACTGAAATACACCAATTTGTTCTTGTAGATACATTTCTCGGCACGTTAAAAAAAAGTTTATCTGGATTTTTATTTGAATTATATCTGCATGAAAGCACAAAACAGTATTTCGGTGACATTTTGTTTAAGTTTTCGTTTTTTTGTGTTACGTTGGTGGTACTGATTTTTACATATTTCATTTTAGTCAAGTGTTACAGGTCGAATATTTTTTTGATTAAAAAAAAGGGAAATTTGAGTTATAAATTTACATTTTTTTGATGTTTTACTTAATATTGTTAATATTTGATATTTCATAGTGAAACATTGTATATCAAAAAGGCAGATGTGACTAAGAAATAAAGTCATATGAAAATATGTACCGTTTGAGATACCCGACTATAACTTATTCATGTGTCCACTAACACTTTCAAACAAATCCAACTACAACTTTGCGAAAATGATGACGTCAGTGACTCGCGAAAACTTTAACAGCTAATTAAAAATATTAATTAACATCATTGAGCTATAAAACTTCGTATCTATGGGTTTTGAGACCTAAACTATCAGAATAAAATAGTTTCAAAAACTCATGCAGATTGTCTATTGATAAACACTACCGAGCCCAATGCTAGACTTTTATTATCTACAACATGATCTCGAGTTTGATCTCAATCCTTCCCAATGTGTCAATGTTAAAATTTATGGCGTTGATTACAAAATTATACTATGGACGCGCTACATCCATACATACATATATCGAACAAATTACAACTTTTGCTGTAGTGATAAATTGTGTAGCTTCTAAGTATAATTTACATTTGTTTTCCATCCTACGTTCAGCATTTTGTAGCAAAAGTTGAATGACATTTCTCATTTGTATTAATGTCGAATCGATGAATAGGAACTGTTCCTGTCAGAGTGAAATCTTTTGGAAAGTTTACGAAAATGTGGGCTAGAAAAATTGGGTTTCTTTTGACGAAGGCGAACTGAAATGGATCGTCAAGATGTGCAAGCTAATTGAGAGTCATTTCGTTCAACACTGAGAAGAAAAGAAACTTACGCACGTTCCATATCTTAATTGATCTTCTGTTTCTTGTCTTCACCTTTAATTCACTCACAAGTCGATAGATAAGTCTAAATTACCTGTTTAGTTTAACACCCTTGTGTTGAGAAGTAGACTGTCAAATTTAAAACCCCAATCGGGAAGGGAGGGTCAACAAGATACCATTTTCCCACCTCAAAATGGGACCGAAATGCTACGTCTTCTCATAATTTTCGTGTAACGAAAGCACACACAAAACACTAACCTTTACGCAAAGAAAAACCTTACTACTATCCATTATTGTTGTGACTTGTGAGCTACATACTTAAGAATTGCATATGCGCAGCTCATGTGTAAAAACGTAATCATTTATATGTTGTGTACGGCCTGTTTTGATTTAGTTTCTTTTTTTCCTTCTTGTTTTCGTGCTTTATTTTTTCTTCTTCTTTTCCTTCACATTTTAATCACATAGCTCTCAAACGAGATTCAGTCTAAGCCTGTTCGTCTCCGCGGCATCAAGTGGTTGTATTTATTCTACATACAGCGCCAAACCAATTTACATTGGCCTTGCGCATTTAACTGTGTTACTGTTTTTCTTCAATTTTTTTTATTTTGTTTTTCTCTGTGCGATTTTTATTTAGTATGCGCGCTGTGATTTAGTTCTTTCTCGTTCAGACGATATAAATTACATTTGACTTCTCGACACTGGTTTTGATAAAAGAAAAAAGAAATTAAATTTAACATTTATACCAATACGGAATTGGATTTGAAGGAAGAAGAAAATGAATCATTTCAGTGCCGGTAAATATTTTCTTCTTGTTTTCAAATAGATTTTATGTGACTGTCCTAAGTGATTGTAGGGAAAAAGGACATTTGAAACGGGTAATCATTTGGCAATGACGACAGGAATAAGTGATTAGATTATTTCTAGCAGTTAGTCCAGATTCAAACGAGTCACCCAGTATACTTGACTGCACAACAAACGAAGTATTAGATTTAACAAAAAAATTAAGCAAATGAAGTAACCGGTTCATTCAATGATAATGTTGTGGGACATATTTGCTGACTAGAAAGAGTTGATAAGAGTCGATTCCATAAATATTTGTGTAAGAACCCGATCCGCAATCATTACTGCAGTAATTATAATTTTAATGTGAAGTTCAAACTGTTACTGTTTACTGTGACAGGTTAGCAGCTAATAGAAACGCTCAAATATCTTATCACCGAATCGTTGAAATAAACGTTTTTTTGAAATATTGAATATTTTGTCGCTTTTGACACTTTAATTACAATTACATTGCTTGGAAATGTTCACTTTAATCACGTACATTAAAAAGCGATAGTCATATTAAATTCATTTTAATTCCCATTATATACAGCACACAATTCACGTCGATAGTGAATTTTCAAGCGTTTGAAACGACAACCCAAATATACAACATAGTATATCCCGTCGTATGTGGTGTTTGAAGATTACGTACATTGAAAGTTGTAAATCATTGTTCAAGTATTCGTTTTATCTCTTTTAATAAAAATGTTAACAATTAGTCACCATTAAGTGACTTTTGATTCAGTGGTTTTTATGATGTCCTACCCATAATCAGTGGAAATTAAATTAATTTCTGGTATGTCTATTAATACCGTCGGGTTATCATGTCTGCGAGTAAAAATAGATCGAATGTAAACGGAATGGGAAAGGTGTTGTTTCAGTTGAACGAAAAGGTTTTTAAGGCACATCTTCTCCTGAGTTAAATATTTTAGGTTACGGTGTATTTTCACTAAAGTTGCGTTTTAGTCAAACTACTTTTCAATGAAGTTCTCATTAAGTGTTAGTTTGCTAAACCGGAGGTTCTGCCAATTTGATCTGAAAGAGGTGGGCTCCGTCAGGTAAATAAAATTTAGAAGCCAGTCCATTCTGAAGCGAAAACATAATTTCTGACTCGGTCCCAATTTTCACATCGTCACACACAACATGACCGCACCAACCACCAGGTCGTCCAAATGCTGTACTAACATTCAGTTGTACGTTTCTTTGTTTTTTTCCTTTACTTAACATTCCTCAATTATCTTTCAGAGTACAATCAATTATCCACCATGGACTCCGATGATATAGAATCATCTACCAGCGCAATGTCCAGCCTGAATAGCTTGTTTTCGTTTACGAGTCCGGCTGTGAAAAAGCTGCTGGGTTGGAAACAAGGAGACGAAGAGGAGAAATGGGCTGAGAAAGCAGTTGACAGTTTGGTTAAAAAGTTGAAGAAACGTAAGGGTGCCATCGAAGAGCTAGAAAAGGCCTTGTCTTGTCCAGGTCAACCGTCAAAATGTGTGACCATTCCCCGATCCTTGGACGGACGTTTACAAGTAAATTGAACGGCATTTCTGCGTTAATTTTACTTTGTCCTAATTTTTTCTTTCTATTCGCTCAAGGTTTCACATCGCAAAGGACTACCCCATGTTATATACTGTAGAGTATGGCGATGGCCTGATCTTCAAAGTCACCACGAATTGAAAGCACTGGAAACTTGCCAATTTCCGTTCGTTGCCAAACACAAAGAAGTTTGTATCAATCCATACCATTACAAAAGAGTCGAAAGTCCAGTTCTACCACCAGTGCTTGTACCACGACATTCTGAATTCGCACCCGGCCACTCAATGCTCCAGTATCAACAGCAACCGGCAATGATAAATTATTCGTCAGTTGGATATCACGGCAACATGAGCCCGAACAGTATGATCTCATCCGTGCCGAGTCCTGGTTCAGTCAACTCAAATCCAGTCAGTCCATATTCAATGCCCGAATCCCCACCACCCGCATACAGTCCAGCCGAAGATGTGAATTCGAACAATCAGTTGGACAGCGGTTTGGATACACAAATGACGGAGGCCGCACCGGTTTGCTATCAGGAACTCTCAAATTGGGCCACAATTGCATATTACGAACTGAACTGTCGTGTCGGCGAAATATTCCAGTGCAATACGAGCGAGGTCACAGTCGACGGATTTACAAATCCTCGCAACAATGCCGGCCGTTTCTGTCTCGGCCAGTTGAGCAATGTGAACCGAAACAGTACCATTGAACAGACGCGTCGACACATTGGAAAAGGTGTGCATTTGGTTTATGTTGGCGGTGAAGTTTACGCCGAAAATAAATCCGATTCGGCATTGTTTGTGCAGAGCCGTAACTGTAATCATCATCATGGCTTTCATCTAAGCACGGTATGCAAAATACCACCCACATGCTCATTGCGTATATTCAACAATCAAGAATTTGCTCAACTGCTGTCCGAATCGGTGAACCATGGCTTTGAATCGGTTTATGAACTGACGAAAATGTGTACGATACGAATGAGTTTCGTCAAAGGCTGGGGCGCCGAATACCATCGTCAAGATGTAACGTCCACACCGTGCTGGATCGAAATACATTTGGGCGGACCATTGCAGTGGTTGGACAAAGTTCTGACACAAATGGGATCGCCACGGAATGCCATTAGTTCGGTGTCGTAAGTTTACCGGTTGAAAAATAAAGTCATTGAAGATTAGAGAAAAGAAAAGTGACCCTACGTTCGATTCGTATATTTTTGATAGAATGGGATCATTGATTTTATATGCAGACATTTGTTGTATTGGCCATTTAACATTTTAGTGAACAAATTAAATTTTAAGTTTGATATTCGTTCGTAAGGTGGGACATGTGTAACGTGAAACTTTTTTTTCGTATTTTAAAAAGTTGTGCTAAAAATAAATTTAAAAAAATTCTTAGATCAAATTTCAGTTGATTAGACGTAAAACGAATTACCATCGCAGCACATGGTTAAATGGTTTCTTTTTTGTTTGTTTAGATATTTTAAAATGATCATGCTGCCAAACCAACCAGCTAAAACGACAATTTAACGTCAGATATAAAAGTTAGTTTGTTGAACGATTTCGACGGAGCACTGATTATTGTTTATCTTAGTTTTGATCTCTACTTAAATTCGTTTTTTTGAAATCAATTTTTGTTCATTTATATTTTAGGCAATTTTTAAGTAGCTAAAACGTTTTACTGTATGATGATTAACTAATTTTAGTTTATTTAAATTGTGAGAAAAAGAGATGTGTGCCATGAGTCACACGGCAAATAAGTTTAATGGAAAAGAAAATTGTAATTTTTAAGATGTAGAAAAGATATTTTTATAGAACAACGCTGACAGTTTAGTCGTTTTTTGTGAAAGTTTAAATGTCATTCGTCCATTCCCATTAATTCCTTGATCTATTTGCTGCGAATTGCTGCCATTTTATTGCAGTTACTTTCAGTAAATTTTCATTCGAAAAAAATCTCGAGATACAAAGACCGACCAATTAAGTCCCGTTTATGAGGCGTTGTTTCGAACAAAGGACAAATCCACTGTAACTGTACCAACTGAGAATTTTCATTGAAATTTCCATAAAATTTGCTCAGACTTCAAAAGATTTGATTGCAAGGTTTCGCTTTGACGAACGTTTTTCCTTACGATTTTTACAGTCAATTTAGTATGGCTGTAAGGATAGAGTCTGTTGCGTTCGATTAGCATCTTCAGTTTCCCTGTATACGTCTAGATAAGTGGTTATACCAATTCGATATTTAAACTTTTACGTTTTGTCACGTTTCTTATTAATCTTTCACAAAATTAGATCGAAACGAAATTTTGATTTCCGATTGTGATGACGAAAAATAGGAGTTTCAAAATTGTCATTCGGTTCAATGGCAACAAGAAAGGAATTATATTTACAATTGAGTGAATTTTTCTGTTTATACTATTTTATAAAGCTTACTTGTGTATTTGATGCTATAGCTTACCTTCTGTTGTGCGTGAAAGGTTGAAATAATTGCAACAGTTCTACATTTTACCGAACTGATGATAACTTTCAATATTTTTGACAGTTTGACAGTTATAAAAGCGCAAATCTTTGGCCAAATAAATATGTTTTTCGAAATTATTATTCAAATATTGATTGTTGCTTCTAATAAAAAAAAATTAAATGCCTTGATTTTGAAGGGGAATAATTTATTTATATAACAAAGGATAAAAAGATGGAAAGTTGAGTTCTTGGCTTCGCCTCGGATCAATAAACACAAGACTTTTTAATTTAATCCTGAGTTATGTAATGGATTCTCCTTGCTTTTGAGCTTTACGTCAATTTACTTTTCATCCCCAGTGTTGTAATAAGCCGATTTCGACCCTAGGGAGTGACAAAGATTTTTACTATAAAATAAAATTTCACTAAAGTGCTAATTAAAAAGAAAATTAAAATTATTTGAGTTCAGATTTTTAGTTGTTATAAATTGGGATAGATTAGCTGACGACAGAAAATGAGTGATGAACTCCGGTCTCCAATGTGGAAAAATGTATAAAACAAACACTAAGCGATTAAAGAAGTAACATAAGCAATGGTTGTATCGCCAGCATATACTAAAGGATTAAATGATCATGTAGGCCAACCAAGAGCATGCAGACGTTCAGAATAGTCGGATCGGAAAATTACAAGAATCAATTTTACTAAAACTTATCAGAAATTCTTTGTCCGACTTTACAAATTAAGAAATCATTTGAGTATCTGTTTGTCTACATTTGCTGACAGCTAGTCTTTGGTTAGAGTTGTTGTCGTATTCTAAGAATAAAACCCAATGTGTTATAAGAAAGGTGTTTGATCCTTACAGTTTTCTTCTAATGTTGAAATATTTACGACTAGTTTGATGCTTTAATAATCTATCCCATTCATTACTTTAAAAAAACTTATTTTTATTTGTTGTTGACTTTTGTTTCAAAATTCTATTTGCATATTTTTTGCGCATGTACATAATGTGCCCTTTGTGTTTATTGTTTATTCTAAGAAAATTTTGAAATTTACAAAAGCAAAGAGAGAAAAATTTATTTTTATTTTCATTGTGGAAGTGCCTAATTACAATTTCTATTGATTTATATTCTTTCGTTTAAGAAATTTGCCTACGACAAAATTTTAAAATGAGTAAATTAAGTGACTTAAAAAATAAATAAATTGTTAAAACGAAGAAAATGGCCTCTCAAAATATTTACATGAAAAAAAATTACTATTTACAATACAGAAGAAAAAAATGAATGAAACTAAGATATTTACAAAGATACAAAACAAAAAAAAATATTAACATTTGGATTACATATGTAAATAAAGGCGTACAGATCCTTAATTTTGTGGTGCTCTAAAAATGGCTCAGCTCGAACGGCTTTCAATTTTATGTAATGCTTCAAAAAAAATCGTGCATAAGCCGATTTTCGTAATATTAACCTACACAAACATTCATTTTAAAAGTATTGACTTAAAACATTTTTGATACAGAAACATGACGACTTGGTATAATTAAAATAATTTGATCTGTACTGAGACTAAAAACCGATTCGATTTGATTCGTAGTGGGACCTCTATCCTCACCTGGACACAAAAGTTTCAGTTAAGTGCAATATGTAATTAAACCAAGATTTCGCTCGTTGAGTAAATTATTCCAACATTGTTCGATAGCATTTCTAAAAGACATATTTTAACGGTGAAGTAATTTTGAAGTAGTGCCTGTGATCGTTAACCACCATGAATTGTCTTTTAGACTTTTATAGATTTCATTTGCTGTTCTTCCGCCACCCAGAGTTTTCAACTAGTACAAGTTTACAAATTTATGAATTAGTAGTCATAATGCCTAATTCATTTAATTGTTTGTGCCTTCAATTATGAACATATATATATAGTCGTTCTCTCTGGGTATTTATAGTGAGGACTTTCAGTAACAGACGAGCGTAATTTTAAGTGACTGAGCTACAATTTTTAGAGCACATTTTATTAATGTCCACTTTATTTATTACTTCGAACTTTCCGAATGACTAAACCGAATGAAAGAGAAAATAATAAAACAAAACAAAAAACTGTTTGATTAAATTATCTGCAATTTTTATTATTATTATATGCCTACCAGCAGTTTGCGCTGCAATATGTTTTTTTAATATTGCAGCCGTTATATCAAATTACTGGTATATAACAAAATATTTTATTTATAACGAGTGCCCCCCTTTGGTGCTGTAAATATAATGCTTTTCACGTCCTAAAAAACCATTTTTGGCTTGTCTTTTTTCGTAAAAAAAAATACAAAACGCTATACGATTGAGTTATAATTGATTTTTTTCTTGTTTTATTCTGTTCGATTGAAAGTGAGTAAATGATAGAACATAAAAACGTAATATAAATAATAATTATAAATTTAGCTATATTTGACTGTGTATTTTTTAGATTGTATTTGAAACAATTAGATAAGAATGTGTTAAATGAAAGTTTTGACTAAAAAATAAATAAAAAAAATGCGAAATTTAAAATTAAATTCTTAAAACTTTTATATCCTTTAATTAAACAAAAAATTGTTCATCCCTCTCAACGCCTAGAGTCGAGATAGATAAATCGGACTCCATCTTCACCTCATTGCAGAATGGTTGGTTTTAACGCTTTCCGTGCAAACATTCTTACCGCTGTCCATGAAGGTAAACAACATAACCTTTAAATCGATTACATGTATTCTGATAATAACGTTTTCCAAACCAATTTGAAGTCAGCTAAGCGAAAGTGGTTTTTCCATTTTTTTTCTTTTTTTCTGTAAACCCTACGGATCGAGACATAATTTTCGACAAATATGTCTGCGTGATTTTCTCCCAAGCAGATCAATTCCTTACTTGCAGCTCCTTGTGATGCGGCTCGCAATAGATATTTCATGTCCATGGTTTTAAATGCCCATAATTTTTTATAAATGCCCTCCTAAACAGAATTTTTTTTTTGAGGATGTTAGCAGTACATTTTTCGTGGTAGTTGAGTAGTACTATTGTACTGTTGAACAGTACTATTATCTATTGAGCACACTTTGTTTGTATTTTTTACAGTTAAATAAAGATCTTTCTTCTACAAGATAGACAGGAATGATGTCCTGCTCAGCTGAATATTAATGTATTTTAGTTGTAAGTATATACTGCTACTTTACACATTTGTACTTGTCCCGATTCAAAAAAAAATGTTCAGCTTTGCTGATTATAATTTTTTTGGGTGATAAACAAGGTCAATGCTTTTAAAGCCCGTAGTCGATCCGAAACCGATGTAACTCAAAATCGTATAACCTATGTACTCTCTATTTACATATCCACCCATAACATTTTAAAAGACATTCTCACTAGTCGCAAAACCTTTAGTGTAATAAAAAAAGATTAAAGAAGTAATTGGTGGTACCATAATTCTCTCAAAATGCCGGTACTGTGCATACGTCTTATTAATTCCTCATACATTCGAATATCCCCTTTTACCCATACTTTTGCTCATACTCGCAGCCGTAGACCCTAAGCCTAAGGAATCTTCGAAGAATTCCTCATGACAAACTGATTTTTGGGGTTTTAATGTTTCTTGTGCAGGTATTTTTTTGCCGCTATAATCCATGGAAACAGAACGACGCAATAATAGATGTCATCCTTGTTTCGATATTTTTCGATATAAAATAAGGAAGTCACAACAATAATTTAAGGTCGTGCACCCTGTGTGATTACAGCCCATGTCTCACATTCCCTCACATTTACTAAATAGAAAGTTCCAAACAGGGACGTAGTTTCTAGAAGCCATATGGAAATGAAAATTACTGCAAATGTCGTTTCCGTGGGGTGATGTGAGCAAACTGTATTTTGCCCGCTTTTGTCCGAAGAAAACTTTGTTTTTCAAATAACAAAGTTTGTCTATAGCGTGTGAAATAAGATAAATCCTTTAAACATGCATCATGTGTACATCGAGTCAAGACAAACTTATGGAGCATTAAAAGCAATCCAAGAAAAAAAGATAAAATCATTTTATGTTTGGCAGAAAAGTGGTCTTTTCGATTTCCCACACAATTTTCATTATCGATTGAAAATTGGGGCTTGCGCATTTCTATTTTTTTTGTAGAAATTATGCTTTGCTTATTCGAACGCTATGATAATCATGCGTTTTTCAATTTTCTATCCATTTGTCTCGCTTTTGCATAACAATAATGCATTCAATGATTAAACAGGCATAAGTATAGCTGGGGCAGTTTTTCCGCGTTTTATCATCTGTTATAAACTGAGTCGAAGATACGTAGATCAAATCAAGTAATAGATTCAATAGCTATTCTTATTGATATGTTTCTTGGCTGTGAAAGGTAAATCCTTTCTATTAGTTAGTTACAGTTAATGGAATTTATAAACTTAGCTACTGATGGCATGACTTCCTTTTGTTCTGTCAGAAAAATATTTACCTAATTCTATCGATACCTTTAGATATACTAATCCTACAAAGAAATAATCAATTAGTTTTTCTTAAACATTAATTGCACAAACTTGCTGGTCTACTGCATACTAATAATAGTTGGCCTAGTGCTACAAACTTCATAAATCTTTACAAATTTCTTCTTCATACAATTTATGGTTTGCACTTGTTCCATTATTATGTTGTCTTCTTGCTTGTTGTAACAAAAACACTCGAACTGATAATATTTACGACTGCGCTCAAATCGTATACGCGCTTGCCGTCTCTTTCACTTTCATCGCATAACATCATGGAAAAGCTTTGTTACCCATCAGTGATATGACGAAGTGTTTCAGTGTTCAAACGAAATTATTCGAGAGTGGATCTGTGATTTAAATACGCGAATGATTTTCTTTGAAACGCATCGATTTATTTAATGTTTAAGGAAAATTCTTTTTTAATTATTTAGTGCTTGTGGTAATTCAATGTTCTGACATTTTCAATTTAACTATCGTTTCTGTGAAGCAAAAAAGTGCGCAACCTGGTTCGATATTGATATAAACTTATTGGGATTACATCAAGAGCGTGCAAAATTATGGCTAGGGTGAGTGTTATGAGAATAACTGTAAATTTATCAAAAAATGAATTTTGTTAATCGAACATAAGTGATCTTTGACTCCATTTAAAGAACCGATCTTATTGCGTTAGTGATAAGACCAAACACATAAAAATGCTTGCAAATGGGGCCCTTTCCATTCAATAATTTATTGTAGGTATCAGTGGCAGTCTTATTTCAATGATTATTATTGGTGGCAATCTTTGCCGAGTCGAGAATTGATTTATGTTATTCCTCTCAAAGATAACGGCGTATTTGTCGAATATAAAATTACAATCCGTCGCTCCTTTATGCAACTTTTTTTGTCCAACCAATTGTTTTTGTTTTCAATGTGTTCAATCGTTTGATTGGCTTTTAAAAAAAGTTGATCAAAAGTAACAGATAATGCGTCGTCATATACATTTTTACTGAAACAACCCACGCCGAACTATACACATCTCTGACCGTTAGTTTTATTTTTTCGATTCTTGTTTCGTCGCAAGTTCTTGAATAAGCAAGAAAGGGTTGTGTCAAGTAGTTAACCAATCTTTCATAAACGGCAATTGTATCACGGTCTGATCACCAAGTTATGGTGCAGCGGCTTTTATAAAATTTTCTTTATTTCAAAAAGACTGCGCAAAAATGAACTATTTGCTAATTTTCAAGGACCCGTTGATTCTATTACATCTTTTGTTTAATTTGAAATCTGTTATATTAGAAGAAACTTGCAAGGCACAGAGCTTATTTTTGTCGTTGTTATTGGTAACAGATGACTAGCCGCAATTTTGAGCTCGATTTACTATTTTCAAAAAATTGATGAGATAAAATTTTGGAATTTTGATTCAATTTGGCAGTTTGGCCTCTACAAAAAAGATCTATGGCTCATCTTCTGGCTGTATCACGTTAGTTTTACTGACTATTATCTCGTAAAACTATAAATAATAAAATTCGCTCGAAAAAACGTTATTTGGGGAGCTTTCGAAGACTTTCCAAAATTTGATCGGTTGAGATACATTGTGAGAAATAAACTGGACGGTGAGTATGGTCGAGTGGGGTGTCAATGGATAGGGCGAGAAGTAAGCTACAAAACTCCGGGCTAGAGCTTCCTGCTACTAACTTTCCCAACCGCCCAGAGCCATTCAAAAATTTTGGTTTTTTCGATGTTTTTCACTTGTTGTGGCGGCTGGGTGGGTCGAACTTCGGCGTTTGTTGGTCAACAATATTCAGCTCATCGACCTTCATAAACGTACACAATTTTACATTATTCACATCTCGCATGTTGGAGTAATTGATAAAAAACGATTTTCGCGACCACTTCGGAGAAAATTTTTCTAGGGGCCATGACAGCCCAACAAAATTTTTTCGGGAAAAAAGTTGTTCCACGATATTATCAGAATTGAACGACGATTCATTTGAGCCATAGCTCGTTTGGATCGCTGTCGGCTTGAATTCCATATAAGCTGTTCGAAGTTTTGGCGAATTGACTCTTAAAACCTACAAGGTGTTCGATATTTTCACGTGAGTCCGCCTTTATTTTACCTTTTACAAAATGCATATTGTGTTCGTTCCTTCTTTCGATATAAATATTTCACCAGATTGATGCAAAATCTGTTACTTTACTGTCCGTTTCGAGGGATTCTTTTGAAAAACAGCCTACCGAAATCGTACACATTTGCTAGTGGAATTTTGTATATGTACCTGGAAGAACTTCAACTCTAGGAGCCAAAACTACTTTCAAAAAAATTCTTCGAATCTTGTGTTACACGAGTCACACGAGCCGTAGAGAGTCGTGTGAGCATTAATTAGAAAGGCAATCCCATGTACTATTGAGCCGAATAGGCTTACTTATTAGTTTTAAAATTTATCCACACTGAAATATGTGCAGTTAATGTTTTCAACCGAAGACTTACGCTGTTCTTACAAAAATTTCTCGAGCTACACAAAACGTACATGGTCGTGTGGGGTATCATTTGAGTAATTTTATGTGCTTTTGGGCCAAATAGGACATATGCATCCAAACCCCATAAGACCCAAAAGCACATGAAATTACCTTTCCAATAATACCCCACATGACCATGTACGTTTTGTGTACCTCGAGAAATTTCTGTAAGGACAGTGTAAGTCATCTGTTGAAAACTTTAACGTTTAACTGCACACATTTTAGTGTGGATGAATTTTAATTCGGCTCAATAGTACATGTGATTACCTTTCTAATGACACCCCACACGACCCTGGATGGCTCGTATAACTGGAGAAATTTTTGTAAGAAAAGTGAAAGTTTTCGGTTTTTGATCACCTTTTGGTTTTGGTTTCGGTTTTGGTTTTGGCTTCTAGGGTCGAATACCTTTCTAGGCACATATAAAAAAGTCCACTGGAAAATGCGTCCGATTTCGGAAGGCTGTTTTGCAAAAGAGAATCCAGCTTTACTACGCGAGACTAACATGATAACAAATTGTATAGTCATCTGCAAAAGGTGGACGACCTCAAAACAGTCATTTGCATAATATACGATAAGAGTTGATAAGTACAATTTTCGGGTTGGTTGATCCGAGGCGAAGACGAGGTCAATAAACACACAATGATGTGACTTTTTACTTTTCTCGCTAGTATTTTGCGTCAAAAGTTCATGAAATTCGATGAAAAGAACGATTTTTGACCAGCAAGCATGTTAAAATTATTTAAAGATTTTTTTAAATGAAGTTGGTTAATCCCAATACACGCAACAATACTCACATTTTGCAGAAATTTTAGTTGCGCCACGTTCCGCTATAATTAAATTATTACCATTGCACATATTGGCAAAAGTAATTGTTACAATTCATTTCCTCGTTTATTTCTCTTGAACAACGTTACATATTTACGATGTTCAGTTCACGAGATACATTATACGTGCTGTATCGTAACACAACCAAAATATATATATTATAAATGAATGTGATACACCTCTTGCTTCTATTTTTCTTTCACTGATTTATTTTCTACATGACATTTCTTCGACTTAAATCCTCATCGTTTTTCACACAATAAGAAAATCGTATGAGAAATAAATCGAAAAACGAAATAAAGGAAATTACATATCTATCATTTCGATAATATGTTACACTACACACTCACCTATTGTATTTATCGGTATAGATATCTACACATAATTCCTTTCTGTTTTCTTTCACAATACAAATGTTATTGTGGCATGGTGTAAGAATTTTCGACTGAATAATAAATGATCATTATGTATACGCATAGACAGTCATGAACTGAATTTTGACTTTTTCGTCCAGGCTAGTTAGTTCATACCTCATCATGTATGAAAGTGGGTTAAAGCTAGGTTGAGTACTTGAAACAAAGCTAAACAAAGTGAAAGTGTAATGATGAATTAAGTAGAAAAGTTTAAAGGAATTTAATTTCGGCTAACCACAGTCCACCGGTATAACGTGTGCCTTGACATTAATAACTTATGTGAACAAGCATTCCTCAATTTAACCGTTGAGATGCTCTTATAACAACGAAATCATTAAATCTGTTACCATATGAGTCTAGCTTCTGATGTTTTGATACAAAATCTATTACTTCAATATTTTTATCTTACACATAGGACACTTGCCTAGAAGTCATAGATTATTCTTGACATCGCGTCGCGTTGATAATTAACTTAAAAATTAAAAATTAAATTGTGGTTGATCAGCGATTAACCATTATTAGTGCGAATTGATAAGTGTCTGCCCCCTCGACTAATGTCAATCCTCTGTTCCTCTCATAAAACAACCAGCACACAAGAATTTGTGATTAGAATTTATTTGCAATAAAAAAGGTAGAAATCTTGAATCGATGATTCGATTCAGAGAGATTGTATAGGATATAATTGTGACCTTTTCAGAGCCATCAATTGTAATTATCTGTGCGCACAGATTAATTTCGTTAGATGAGTCTTGCTTGATTGGATTTCCCAAATTGAGATATTTATTAATATTAATTGGCCATCAATTAAGACCGTCTTGGAGTGAAATTGATGCTTTTAACAAAAATAATTTCCGATTCATTGAAGAACCCGTTTGCGTAGACAAGAACAAAACCATCAATTTTAAATTAAATCTGTTGTTCATACATCACCATTGTAGGTCAGTTTGTTCTGTTTTATTTTTTCGTTTTTATTCTGTCTATAATGTACTCAAACAAAATAGCGGTTAAGCAAGTCACTGAATCCATCATCATCATTTTTATACTGCTAACACCATCTAATTAAGAGTTTCTCATTGTTGCTGTTTTGTTTAAGTAAATTAAACTTTCTCCGCTTCAGTGTTATTATTAAATTCTCTTGCCATAAAACAATAAATTTAATTTACAATGCTTGCAAATACAAGCCACAATGCATCGGTGGTACTGTGCAGTTAGAATGAAAATGTTGCATTACTCTTCATTAGCGTTACATATGATTTGAGAGAACGACAATTTGTATCATACATCAATCCAACCGAAATCAGTTATTATCGCTCTGTGCAAGCAAGTATATACTCTCCACTAATTCAACAGAGGTGCTCCAGCACTGTACAAATGTGACAAAAGGAATATTTCGCATTTAATTCTCAGAACAAAAGCATATTTCCCTCGTATCTGATATATGAGGCAGTACACATTCCACAATAACTTCATGGCATTAACAATAACAATACCAGCAGACGAAATACATGCAATGTAATCCAGAAATACGCTGATAAATCAAACATGGTAAATGGGATTATCTGCTATGCGAAATGGTTTGAACGAACCTAAGTAAAGTATTCTCTTACATGTCGACTTCATAAATGTCTCGATATGTTGTTCGTTTGCTTACCTACCATACATTATACCGAGCGTGTATCAATTAGCATTTACATAATTGGATACAGACATGCCGTTTTGATAACATACACGAATGGAAATTAAATTCGATTTCGATTCCGGCTGATAATGCAATCAAATCTTGTCTACATAACACGCAAAGAGTGCTTTATGTGGCTGTGTAGGTTCGTGAAATAGCGATTCTAATGTATTATAAGGCTAACGCTAATCCTAGTGCTCCAGACGTGAGTGCATACACACTCATTTTGAAACTGAGAGAGGTGAATGTATGGAAAAGCAATCTAGATTAAACCTGGCAGTAAATGTATGTGCAGGTCCGGTAAAATGAAAACATTTCTGGAGGCTAGCACAGTAATTTGTTTATTTTTAAATTCACCACTTTGCTCGCTCGGAGAGTGTAAAACCAACACGAATAACGAAAACTATTTTCACACCTGCTATCCAACCACTAATATCTACATCATTTTATTCACACACGTTGATACTTCCACAACAGAACATCTAAATTAATTAACTTTTTTATTTTCATTGATCAGAAGCGCCATAATAAATTATAAACAAACATCATAGTTTCCCACATGCGGCTTACTCGTTCATTATTTCACACCTCACTACAACTGAAAGGGAGATTAGTTGGAAAATTTGTTATTTTAATTTTAGTACAAACAGAGCCTTGACTTATGGTTTATAAGAAGAACGCTTCCAAATTTAGTTTAACCTTGAATTATCTGTAAAAAGATCTCGTGGTATAAAGTAAACTAATCATCTCGACTTTTTGCAAACCAGAATCTTCTGGTGAGAATTGTATAAACAATGAAATGAACGTACAATAACAAAAAAGTGATGTTTTCATTGTACGAACTATCTTAACTCGATCATCAACTTAAGATTCCAAACTTTCGCAAATAAATTGTAATCACAGAAATCGATGTGTGCAATTTTATCGGCTGCTTTTTCTACTATCGAATTAATCTCAATTGGAATCGACAAGGTAAATCAATCAAACCGTCTATATGTATCTCAATTTCGAATAATTATGTTCAACGAATTCCTGTTCGTGTACACATACATCGAATCCAGTGGTTTAATCAATAATTTTATGGATACAGTGGATTGGGGTGAAGTTTATTTTCTTCGAAAAATCTTCTACCGAAAGCTCGTCATCACGAGTGATTAAACTTTTTCTTATGCTCATGGAGAAACAGTATTTGTGAAAATTCTTTACAAATTTAATTAAATTTGTAAAGTCGTTGAATTCTCAGTGGTGGATGGTTTAGCGTTTTTTTTAAATAATTGTTTGCAATGAAAAAATAAAAGTTTCACGACAAGCATAATGCTGAATCTCTTACTTCCTTTTAAGTAACATTTCTTGTTTGGTAAAAATCTTCTACCTCGTTTGTCTCAACATTTGCTATAACATAAGAAGAAAATAGCTAGAGCTCATCGCATATTCCCATCTATTGTCCAATTTTCCCTGTCTACTTTATCAAAGTTTTTTAATTAACATTTATAGTGCAATAATACTTTAGTAGATTAATAACATGTTAAGAATTAATCACTCAGCTAAATTGTCCTTCCGATTCAGTTCGTTTATACATTGGTCTGAATCTATTAAATCTTGTACTTCAATTGTTACTTACAAAACACAACATAACAAAATGATTTGAATTATGTGTTACAAACAGGTTATTCCATGAACATAGTACCACTTGTATATCTTGTCGAAGAGCTAGCTGTTAATGATTGGAATCTGAGTTTGTGAAAGAAACTCCAAATAAACAACGGTCGATGCGAACTGTGAGACTTTTGAAACGTAAATACTTAGCTTAATTGTAAAAATACGAGTGATAATTCCATCTCAGCAAAAGTAAAGTGACAACGCCACATGTCATCACAATCATCTTCGCTTCACATCTAAAGCTAACGATGTTTCTTCTTCAATTAATCTAACAAAAAATGGAATTAAGCTTAAGTGCACAAAGAGATTGAAACAATACTTTATTTAGATTACGTATGCAAACAACAACGTGCCAAAACTATAGAAAACTTTCGTTGCAACTTTTCTCCAAGAAAAATTAAACATCCTCAACTCACCCATTTTGTTTACTCCAGCATAATATTGTATTAAATAGAGTATGAAAACACATCTTACAAGTGTTATACAAGGTGTCTTATGCTTTCCCGGTTAAGTCGTAAATCGCTACCTTCAGCATTATGCAAAATCACAAGAAAAAATTGTTATAACTTTGAACGTGTTTGATTCGTCTGGCTTATTTATAGTAAGTAGAACACACAAAATAAGAAGAAATCGGAAAATAATGTTGGAATCTTTCGTTGCATCTGTGTTCATGTATAAATTTAACTTATATCCCGCGTAAACGTAATGCAATGAATACGTTGCAACTACAGTTTCACTGATAAAATTGGAAAGGTCATTTGGGAATAATAGTGGAATTATTCTTGTGAATTAAAAATACTTTGGATTTAAAATCGGTCGGTAAATACGGAGCTAAAGTCGAACATCAATCACTATTCATATTCACTTTGAAACCCCCTTTTTCCTAGAACTTTGTTTATCTTTTATCTAATTTTACATAACATCGGCAATACGTTCCCAACCAACGATCCTAGGAACTATTTTCTTTTTAGTATTCCATATTGTTGAACAGAACACGAACCGTGTTGTCACCGCGAAGATCTATTTTCGAAATTATTTCCAATGTATAGCAGCCGAAACAACAAAATATCAAATGGAAAACTATTGCCGGAAATAAGAAATCGAAGACTCTTACAATAGACTCCGATGTACAACAAGGAAGAAGAAGAAAAACAAAATGATTTTCTGTTCGTTTCCGGTTGGTATGAGAATAGTGTTCTAATTCCAAATTCATAGTGTTCGTGTGAATGGGAGCAGAAAGACATTTCTTTTTTGTTAAAAAAGAAGGAAGATGAAAATAGTATTTTAAGTGAAACGCCTCAATATGACTTGATGTAATGTAGGTTTGTTTTTCTATGTAAATTTGTAGACGATGTTACATTATGCATGCAGATGAATAAAAACACATTTGCTGGAATATATCAATTTGAAATCTCAGTCGACTTTTTGTGCACGTGGATTCCAATTTCATACTCCATTTTAGTGTAGATTTGAAATTCAAGTTTTTCTACCCTATGAACCACGTCCGCTTGCTATACTGTACTGAAATATAGTCACTTGATTTATTCGCATATTACGTATATAACACACACACACACACATGGAAATAAAACAAGGCATCAGAACAGTCGGAGCGTTTGCTGCGACTTAGCCCCGTAAGACCCGTAATCCTATTTCGTCCGTAGCCGTAATTCGCCCGGAACCCTAATACGTCTACAACCCTCTAATGCGTCTGTTACCAAAATGCAAGTCAAGTCTAGCAAAATCGGATGATATTTACTTGATTTATGTGCAAAAAACACTTAGGGCCGAGTAGTGGCCTTAGTCCAAAGGCCCAAATTTGAAATTTTTTTCGACACGTTCTTTTCGGTATTCAATTACCTTCCATAAAAAACTAAATCTAGCAAAATCAGATGAGATTTACTCGATTTATGTACAAAAAACACTTAGGGCCGAGTAACGACCTTTGAGCCCTCCCAACAAGCCCACGTTGCATCTTACCCAAAAACAATGTTCAGCAACTTTGTTCTACTCGTCGAAAGACTGAAAAACACCTATAGGGCCCTAGCTCTAGAAGGGCCGACCCTACCATGCCCATTTTCGAAGTTGACCTTACTTTTGTCGATACCAATCGGGGAAAAAAATAATTTTCAAAAAAGGTTGTGATTTACTCAAGCTAGAGGGGTCACAGACGGACGGACGGACGGACATTTTTTTTTTATTGCGGATTCGTCATCTATTAACATAACCAAATGCTTTGCCCTTACTGTCTGCTTCCAATTCGACGTGTTACAAACGGCATATTAATCTTATAAGCCCCCAGTACTTCGTACGGGGCTAAAAACGTTCGGGTTAAAAAACGCTCAAAAAAGGGTGCTCGTGATGATAGTAAATTATTGTTTGCCAGAAAGCTATATGATAGCAATATTTAAACGTACACTAGAGCATCCCATTACAGTACATAATAGCAGCGTTTCACACATAGAGTCAAAGCTTTTCGAATTTACTCTGCCGGAAAAAAATCCCAAACAAATATGAACAGTCTGGTTCGGTATTAACCGTAGATGTATTATAGGTAAAAGCATATGGATATTCTCCCATCGCCACATAATCTTTTGAAACCATACACATCGTTTAGTGTGTTTCAAATGTGTGTTTTATAAAATTATGGTGAACAGGAGATTATATACTGTTTGCCCGTGGTCGTGCATCGATTTTCTTTAATGAAATGTAAAATTTTTAAGTACAGACCTTGATAATGCTTGGAGTCTGATCTGCTGTGTAATTTTAGATTTTCATTGTAAAGAAGTGAGTCTTAGTGAAGACGACTGGATGGCAAATAGCTGGCAATATCGAATAGAGTCTCCCGTTAACCATAAAGTACACAAAGAAAGTCATTAATTTTAATGCACTGGTTGCACTGATAGTTTCATAAGTAGGTTGATTCTGCTTAAAATTTATACGGTAGTTAGATGTGCACAATAACTTGATTATTTATTTATTTTTGCTATTTTTGCTATATTTACACATTGGAATATAAAATACTTTTTCAAAATGAATTAATGCATTACACTCCACTCCAGCACTATACCCAATTATATCGTGAGTTATTCATTTTGCATATATGCAACGTCATTACGAAGTTCAACAATTCCAAATATTTGTATGTTTGCTGCATACTTTTAATGAATAACCATTATGAACATAACTACTGGCCGTATGAAAATTAATTACGTATAATCACAACATAACAATGCAATTAAACCGATAATTCTCCGATTAAATATAGGTTTTGTCACACGGATTTTCTATGGATGTTAGACATTGAATGTACACCCGAATGAATCGAATTTCTGTGCGTGACAAAACATTGTTAATAAGCGCACGATGGTGACCAGTAAACCAATTTTGAGAAACCTTACAATAAAAGACAGAAAAAAAAAACGAAATGCACTTTTCCAACCTATGATATGTTGTATTGTAAGTCGAACAGGAATTATACCTCAATGACCAAAATGAATAATGTTTACGAATTTTGCATAAAATATACTCTCAGGTCTTGCAAGTTAACAACATAGACATTCAATTAGCTAATGACCGAAAAGTATAAATGCACTTCATTGTTTGTATGTACGACTACACGTTCATTAAGATTTCATTGCTTGTTACCTCCTGTTAGATACAATTTTTCCATTTAACAATTAATGATTTGCTGAAACATTCACTCATCGAAACCGCATAAAAACAGCACAAAACGGAAATGGGCTCTCCGCCATATTATACACCATATAGTACGCTCTGTCGGCAGTGCGTTAATATGCCTTTTTTTTACAAAATTCACATGCGGTGAATCTTTTCTCGAATCAGCTATTGTAAAATATATTCAAAAATTCTCATAAATTTCTGTTTTCAGTATAAGGTCATTGTTGAGTATATTGAGCGTATATTTTGCTTTTTTTACTTTATAGGAAAAGATTCCATGGATTTAGAGTTTGAGTTTTGGGAAAGTATCAAAAACTTACGTTAATTTACGTTTCTTTTTTTGATTTGCAGACAAAAAGTTTTAATTTATGAAGCTTTTAACTACTTTCGGTGGAGAATAGAATAATAATAAATTGTAAGATATCGTTATTTGTAAAACGAACAGGTGCTTACGTTCCATGTAATTTCTTGAGTTTTTATTTAGCGCAAATGAAATGTAGTTTGAAATTAAGGCAATTATTGGTAACTTTGTAAACGATAAAAATGCTCAAATATGCAGAAACTTTATACTCAAGGTCTTATTTCAACATACATAGTTTGGACTTGTTTGCATTTGTTCGTCTTTTTTCGTGTGTTCGGTTAACTTCGAATCCAATTGAATTCTTTGTACTTCACACGTACCCCCACAAAGAAGTATTAATAAATTGGTTTAAAAAAATTAGAAAAAATTCAACTTTTTGAAATGACAAGGGTATGATCAGGGATACACAATCTTGTACTTCATTTGTTCAGACATTCATTTTACTACAAAGATCATATTAACCGTAGAGCACCGGTTATTTCTTTGGTTGCTGTGGATAGCAGATGATTAACTGAATGTTATGGAAGAGTTAAAATTTATTCACCAATTTCAATGCGAAGATAAGAACAAAATTATCGAAACTAAATCGAATGCAAAAACAAAACCGAAAAGAAAACAATCGATAATTATTAGTAATTCTGGTTTATCACGATGAAACTACTAACCAAATTACTTGTTATAATATTTCAATATATCGATTGAAGCAATTAAGCGCAAATGATGTCGGAAACTCTGTAATATTGAAATGCTAGATTAGGATCTCTCCTTCGAAATTAAAGCTCCAAACGTTCTGTAACGAAACAATAAATAGTCGAGTTGGGGTTGTTATATTGATTTTTGTGAAAAAGAATTATTGCGGTCGGTTATCAAGGATAAATAAGTACGGTTGATCAGATAACCGTTTTAACACTGTCGTTCAAAACTTATTAAAAGCAGAAATGAGAAAAGGCTAAACAGCGTTGCTTTCTTGTCTATAACTATAAAAGTTACCTACATAAAGTCCATGGTTGTTTTTTATATGTATAAGCAACTTGCTGAGCGGCACACTATACACCACTCTCGCACATTTCAGTTTAATTAATTTAACAGTCACAAAGATAGTCCGCGCTCGACAACACTTGTGTGCTATTATGTATACCTCGACGATGCGGTTTAGAAATTATTGACAAAATAAAATGCAAAACTAATTTTATCGGCGAGCATTTTTTTACAAATTTGAATAAGTAATTGTTTACTGAATGTTCATGACTAAAAATTCCGATGACAAGCGAAAAAAATTCATACAAAATACTGGAATCACTGTGCCAATAGCGATTAACAAGTTATTGTTAGATGTTACAAGGCAAGAAAATGTTGTGGAGAAACATTGAGATTATGCAAGTTTCTATGTAATCACTTGTAACATTCAGCATCTTAATGAGCATTTTGCGAGACAAGTGCAACAATAAATTGTTTCGGTTTTGACAGCAAGTGTGTAAAAAATATGATTTGTTTTTATGTGAACGTAAAACGGGATTGGCAGTTGTGTGTTAAATGGCTTTCATGTGAATTGATATGAACAGAATGATTAGATGATTTTATTGAAAATGTTTTAGTGAACCTTGGACTATTTCGGATTTCGTTGCATTTCGTAATAACTTGCACGATCGTAAGGTAATATAAAATTAATGAGTCCATTATTCCGTGACCACCCATTCTCACTCTAATCCCTGTTCATTAATTTGTACATCTAAACCTACCAAAAACATAGATGAATTAAACAGTGTACCCGTGTACGTTTTACCACTTTCATTGGATATAAATATAATCTTGAACGGCGTGAATGATTTAATGGTCCATGATTCATTTCGTGTCTTTTTTTATAGAAACTTCTAAACAAAATTCTTCTCTACACAAACTTTTTAAACAAACAAATCTCCGTTTTCGCTCAAATCATAATAATGCGATCTTAAATCAAATCCATTTTCACATTTAACATATTCAGCTCTAAGCCACGTGTGAGTGTGGATACGATTTTTCTTTTCGCTATACGTTTCGAGATTTTATAATCGTGTTGGAAAATAAATAAGAAAAAAATCAAAACAAAAATCGTCCTACGGGTTTTACGTTCGAAGAAAAAGTGTAAATTGCATCGTCGTAGTGTAATAAATTAATAAGTTTGAGTAAGGAAATGTGAAGCTTACAATCAAATTTTATTGAATTCCCTCATTTCGAAGATCAAAACAAAATTGTCTGTTTATTATCTAATGGTGATTTGCATTTGATTATGGCCTTAAATTGGTAATGTTAAAACAAACAACATCTATGATAAACAAATGAGTTATTGAAACATCAACAGTGCGGTTTCATTATTATACACTCGAGATGGTTGTGTGAGATGAGGTGTATGTGTAAGAGCACAACTCCAACTTATATTTTTATGAATGAACGAACTTATCGTTTAATTCAAATAATGTTTCCCAACCAATTTGTAAACAATGTCTGAGCACATACTCTTAACCACCTAACGGTGCTAATAAGCAGATTTGTTGTCATTTGTTTTACCCAAATGTGTAGTCGTGGGATTTCGTAAAAAAATCTTAATTTATTGACCACTTGCTCAGAACAAATTTAAAATCAATTTTCAATATGTGATTGTCCACGGTAAAAATGTATAAATTTAACACATAAAACGTGAAAATTATCATTTACAAAGGTTCGTAAAAATAACAAATTTCTCCGCATCAATTTGCGAGTGATTTATTAATCTGGAAATATATTCGATGGTAATTTATGTGCATTTTATTAGTGAGATGCGCGACTTGATTTTCTAATGAAATTTGAACACCTTAATTAATTTGATGTGATTAAATGTTAATGTAAACACTCTCCGGAGAGATGGGGACAAGCAGATATCGAGAGCATATCAATTTCTCCATTTCTTTTTTTGTCGCTGTAGTTTGTAGGTCCTTACTTCAACATGTTATTAACCTCTGCGACGTGCTTCATTTAGCATAAATTTGCACTAACTTTCCCCTTTGAAACATAGTTCGACTGTTGGTGTTTTTTTTTAATTACAAACCGGTATAACCGAGGGTAAAACTGAAGAAATCTTATAATTATGAAGTAGCTTATCCATCAGCTACGTTAGAATTCTTTATTTAATTTTGTGGAGCAACCTGATTTTAAGAAGTCAAAAATACGTATAAAAATGCAAGTCAAGTTTGGTTAGTTAAATGTTATTGACAGAGACGCGACTTCATTATCAAAACCTGAAATTATAATCTATTGATCGGACACATATTAATTATTATTGCTCTTCAAGCAAGTTTATCTGAGCGTCTCTCTACAACCTTGAACCAGTCCAAAAATAATATAAACATAATCAAAAATCATCTACTAGGTATATATTAGAAGCTTTCATCTTGCAATTTACATTCAGTTCCAATTAACATAAACATTTATTGATTTGTATACGAAATGAGATTACTTTGTGACATACATTATTTACAAATTTATTTGCCAAAAGGTTATACTCTGGTTTCGTTCAATCGATAAACTCAATTGAACTTAATTTCAAATTGTTTGCTATTCCCATGATTTTAGCCGCTCCATCATATCATCACTGTGTATTGAATATGTGTGGTAAATTTTAGATGACTTAAACTGTGTCAACATACGAAAGCTCTTAACATTACTGCAAATTTAAAATGTTCAAAATTAATACAAACGACGCAATATGAACACACATATGTTTCAGTTAAAATCCAAGATTTTAATGTACAACAGCCACTTAACACATGAATAATTAAGAACATTTTAACTTCAGAATCGTTCCTACAAAAACACATGTATGTGGACCATATGTATATATCCACAACAACAATGTTCCGCAAAACAATCATATTTATTCTGTAAAATTATAATGATGTAACCGTTGTTGGCACAGCGCACGGTATTTACGTGAATTGTGCCTTTTGTTCATAAGTAATTGACGAATTATTTGCTTATGATGAGGTCTTGTTCAAATCTCAGTTTCGTTGAATTTTTGTGTTACGTTGTGAAATTTGTCGGTAAACAAATTGTAGGCTTCTTTTGGATACTTAGGTAATGATTTTAGATCTTAAGTGTAAACCACTTATTCACTTCCCTGGGGTTTGTTTTATTATTTTTCTTTTCACTTTTTCTTCACGTGCATACGTGATTCTTGGAGTAATTTAATTTAGAGGAAGGGATCATCATAAAGTCAATTAAATTCACCGTGAGCTGCCGCATGGATATCGAAAATGTGAAACACTCAAACAAGAAGTGAGGACGAGATGGGAGGTGATTGAAGATCCGGCATAGAAAGACTGAACGTAATAGTATATTACATCCATGTTTGGAGATTTTTATCCGATAGGAAGGAAGGCCAGAGCCGAAGGCGAGGGCTATAATCCCTCGAGGCAAAATAACAATTTTCAAACACTTACGTATGTATAAGGTATTTTGCAAAGCCCTGCGAAAATGAAAACGATGTGTCCCTTGAGAAATAGTACATTTCGTTCCTAGGACTAAAAGTCTTTTTTAGCGTGTGAGAAGTTCGAATTCGCTAAAAAAGACTTTTAGTCCGTGGTACAAATAGTATTTTTCATATTGGACGGAGAAAAAGTGCGACGAGTGCACTTTTCGGGTCCTAGGTATGAAAATATCGTTTTCGCAGGGTGCTGCAAGTAAAATTTAACATACCTTAGTTGTTAAACCCTAGAGATGAAAATTAAATTAAATATAACCTCAAAATCATCGCCTCGAACGGATCAACAAAATACACACGAGAACTAATCTTTTTATCGCTTGTTATGTAAAAGACTATTCAATTTCAATTGTTCTCGTTGCGCTGAATGATAGGGAAAATTTTCCAAATATTGAAAAAAATGGGGATAAGAAAAATTCATGCAGTTTGCAAGCCAGAACCGACAGCAAAACAAAAACATATTTTGTTCCTAATTTAAAAAAAAAGGTTTTCAACATCTGAATAATTTATGGCTATAGTAAACTCCCGTTCAACGTATAGTAAAATTGACTATTATCAGGCGTTTTATATTCATGCATTCTCATAACACTACAACCTCTTGTATACCAGAAGCAAACAATATATTACGTAGAGATACTCGAAAGCAGTTGTTTTCGTTAAATTGTGAATTGTTGATTGTTTAGTATGAATAATCAAACGTTCAACGATCCGCTCAGTGTAAGGCAATGAAAGTAGATAAATAGGTATGGCCAGTCCATACAAGTCCAGCTCCGGCTAGAATAAATTTGAACGTTTGGCCATACCTATCCATTTACTTTCATTGATGTAAGGGTCGTCTTCTGAAACTTTTTTTTTGTTTCTCCATATCGATAGCTCAAACTATATCTTTTCTATCTTGTTTGTCTTCATCACATTAATAATGGTTTTCTCTCCATTTCAGAATCCATCTCATACCAATATACCTGAAATTGGAATCTCATCCCGAATTCCACAAATTCGCGCAGCTAAGCAATCAAAAATAGCGAAACCATCCGGAACGGTGGGATCCAAATTATCAACATTGCCCAAATCATTATCAAACGAAAAAATATGTCAAGCATCTAGTCTGGTTCATAACACTACGAAGACATTGTTTAAGAGTAGATTTGGAAAACCGCCTGACCCGGAACTACGGCCAAAAATGAATCCACAGCCGAGGCAACCCGCACCAGTTTCAGACACAAGCTCATCAACTAAAGATTCGACTTTTGCTATCAGTCGACCAGCTCTAAAACGTTCAGATACGTTCGACAAATCTGAACCGAGTGTTGTTCCACAAGCCGTAGATGTAGGAAATAATTTAACGCAAAACGTGATGAGCAAACTGCAAGAACAGACATTTACTACAAGCAACCCTTCTATACGCATGAGCATATCACCAATTGCTCCATCATCTGCACAATTCGCAGTGCCTCGGACTATTACAAAGGTTAAGAAGGTGGTTGCTGCACAAATCAGTTCTACACCATTTCGTGAAACTCCAATTGCCAATTACAGCACAAAATATCTGTGCAATGAAAAACCGTTACCGCCGATATCATTCGACATTACTGGCACAGATCCGACAGAATTTTCCCAAACTACGCAAGATAAGTCACCGGCAACTAATCAGTCAGATTTTATTGCTGATACTACAGAGCCAAGCTTTTTGTGTCAGGCGAATCTGTCACCATTCGACAATACCGCTACTTGTTCGACGCCTTCAGTAATCAACCGGAAAAATAATCAGTTAGGCTCATTGCTGGACGCGACCTGCGATAATATTGCCGATACAACAGAACCAAGTTTTTTTAGAAAATCTACACCAGCTGTTCCACTACCGTCGCTGGAAAAATTACATGATTTAGCCGAAAACTTGAGGGATGACAATTTACTGGTGGACACAACGATGAATATCTCCAAAACTGATTTGAATTCCACCGTAACTGTGTCGTCAAATGAAAGAATCAATGACACTGACAATGACGAATCAACAATCAAAAGTACCACTATGCTTCTTTGCCTCGGCGATGAAAGTAGACATGAAAATACCCTCGTTCCCTTAGTACCAGATCATGCAGAAGTAATGGAAATTGACGATAGAGGAAACATGGCTTCTAGTGGTAAGTGACTCGTCAAAGAAATTTTTTGTAAGGTCGATTTTTTAATGCGAAAAAACTTTGATGGAAAAGTGCAGGAACTTGGTACTTGGAAGTTTTTACAGTCTGATGTAAATTTCAGAAACTGAAAATTTTGTATAAAAAACGGGAAACATTTTCTTCTTCCTTTTCCCGATATGATTTCCATCAGTGTGAAAATTCTCGCTTTTCCTCAAAGCAGTTAGTGCAGTAATAGAAACTCTAATTTCTTTAACTTTCAGCTGATGTTACCGGTGCGTCAAGTACTCCTATCGACATGCCGAACAAGCAAAGGTTTTCATTTGGTCAGGATATAACTGAATGGACATTGGATTGCTCAATTGAACTGTACGATTCGTCTGTTGGATCTAGTGCCGCCAATGTTGGATCACCGAGTCACATGAAAAAGCAACATTCCTTCGATGAGAAAAGCTTAAGCATACTAACTCCGGATCAAATGAAAGAGTTTCTGGATTCGAACAATACAAATTTGAATTTGGATCTGCCGCTATTCCCGAAAATGCCGATGCATCAATGCCGTATCGATCAGACACCTTCACCGGAAGAATTGCCTTTGGATCCGATTGGTGTTAAGACCGATGTTTCTGATATGTCGACGGTAACGGATAATCAAATGAATAACGGACAGTACGTACACGAACAGCAGCTGTCGCAAACAGATTCATACTCGAAAACCGATCAGATGACTAAGTCAGCTGCCTCGAAAGTTTCGAACAGTTTCATAACAAGTGTAACTAGTATAACAAGCTTGGACACTGGATATCAGGGAGATGGAGAAATGTCAAGACCAGCCAGCCGTGGCGGTGATCATTCTCCATCAAATATGCACGGCATTCACTCAATGCGACCGATTGGTGGTCGAGAACCACTGCTCATGAACAATAATCAAAATAATATTGCGATCGTTCGAAGACAGGATCCAATGACTGACTCAGATTTCTTCACTGAAAGCGACGCAGACGATATAGTTAATCGCGGGGATCGTCGAGCGCAAGTAATTGATGGACAACTGTATGGTGCACCAATGGTACAAGATGCCAATGTGAACCACTATGTCAATCAACAACCATCCACCGAGGACTCGTGCATGGAATCAAGTGGCATATTTACAGATGCTGAAAATCGTGGTGACGACGAGCTACATCGAAGTGCAATGGATAGCGATATGTCTCCAGATGGATCGACTGATACAATTAAAAGTTCAAATACAGAATACAATAACAAAAAGAATTCAACCGTAATAGAAGCACATACAGACACATTCGTGAACAATCATCAAGGGCACAGCATGTCAGACAGCACAACGTCGACTATAAACAGTGGTTGTGAAAAAGGTGGGGATCGACAAAGTGTTATCAGTGAATATTCTATTAATTCGGTTCATTCGATAAAGTCGTGTGATATTGGATGTGTAGTGGTGACGGGTACCGTTGTTGTACCGTTTCAGTTGTCAGTTGTAAAGTGAATACGGTGAACATACATATCGCACAGCTTGTATTCGAATGAATCGAATTTAACGGAATGTTGCGTGGTTCTATTCATTATTTAATCAAATGATAACCCATTGTCGTTACAATTTCTTTTAGAGCAAAAACACAACAAAAATGAAGCAAACGTTGCGCTGAAAAAACACGAAATGTCGAAATCGAAGCGACTGAGTGGAGAGAAAATAAAAAATGCTTCGTCCAGCGGTGTTTTGTCTAGTGTCGGTGACATTGAAAATCAGGAAAATAAACGACCTGTAACAAGTGGCAGTGCACGTAAAGTGGTACCGAATAAATGGGACGCCGTTATGAATAAGATCGCGTCGAATAAGACGAGTGTGAAGTCGAAAAATTACAATGAAGTGAAATCGAAAGTGACATGTGGACTGACGAAGAAAAGCTCACCGGGCGTGTTTAAGAGTCCGACCGTTGAAGATGACGTTTTTGTGGCAACATCAAAGCGCAATTATTCGTTGTCGTCTAAAAGGTATGTCATGTTTGTGTTATTTAATTTTCAGAGTTTCTGGTGAATATTGTTTCAAGTCATACGAATAACGAATAACGAAAAAAAAACCAACTCGACGACTATAACACATAATTTGCTGTTGATAAGACAAATAATTACTTAACCAGTTTTATACTCTTTCGGTTCGCTAATAGGTAGACATCTACGTCTACATGTTGAGCACTAATCATAACAACAGTGTTGTTGACGTACACATAGGAAAGGTTTTTTTATGGAAATCTATTCGAAGCAGTCGTCGGTATTAATTTCGCCTTAATGAACAAGGGAATCGGTTAAATTTACCCAAAAAAATGTGAAATATTTCGGTTCATATCTATCGATACTTATCTCATCGAATAATTACAATGTCAATGCCAATGCCAATTATCTACAGCTCCATCAATTTCGTTTCACCAATGTTACATAATCGTTATTCGATTCATGTATTTGGAACTTGTATATACCTACATACTCGATTCGGCTGCATTGTCTCCGGCAATTATATTGCGCATCACTTTATTACAATTAGGGTGGTCCATCTTTTATTTTGTTCTTGTGAAGAATTATCGCCATTTGTTTTGAATGTAATCAACGCACTTCAAGCAAAAGTGCTATTAATGACAGCTGCCAAATAGAGTACTATTTTGTATGAAATTTTATCCCCACTATTTTTACAGTGTAAAATTTTGTATGGAGCACTGTCAAGTTTCAGTACCCTATTTAGAGTACCACTTTTGCTTGAAGTGCGTTGATGTAATGCGATATTTGACGGTTTCATTGACACTTTCAATGTTCAGAATATTCACGGGTATTTTACATCACATGATCTTTGAACCTTTGATACAAATTTTGAGAAGTAAATCTAATGAAGTCACCCGGTAAATGCAACTTGTTTCAATGCTATTCGATTGATTTCTAAAACTTCTTTGTAACAGTTACGGTCTTGGTCACAGTGGCAGACAAATCCAAAAATCAAGTTTCATAAGCCACAAGGTCGCCATTATAGCAATAGATTGCGGTTTTGAGCACAGGACTCTCAATGATTGACGCTGTCGGCAAGTCGGTTACTTCTCTCACTTCGCCAAACAATATTTTCATGGAAAATGTGATCGAAAATTTAATTTCCAAACAAATGATTTTGATTTTTAAATTTCGTATCTCAAAAGACCGACTCGAAGGCAGTGCCACCGCTGATTTTTGCGGTAGTGACGATAACAGTTTCCACAATCTATAGAGTAAGGCATTTCTTCTTGTATTACTCGCTTGACAAGCGAGTTTCCACCGGTCAGCAGTGGGTTTTGATTTTTTTTTCACCTTGGCATATGTGCACATTATGTCAAGGCTGTGAACTTTGGGGCTATTCAAAGTTTACAGCCTTGCATTATACTAATTGAAAGCCCGTGCTTCCACCTACGTAACTAACACATACTAAACGCGCTAACATCAATCTGCTGCATATTTTGTTTAATGTATCGCCCAGCGGCCCAGCCTCAAATACCAAAATGTCCGACTTCTTTATTAACAGAATCCATATATAAAGGGTGTAAGCGGTGTAAGCCACATCCCAACATATGAGCATGATTGTTTAAAAGAAAAGTGTCGACCATTGATCCACCCTAAAATTACACAGTTTACCTGATACGAATAAAAAACTCGTTTGAAGTTTTCATATTATAACCTCTGAAGTGAATGAACAGTGCAAATAACAAACTAGCCGTTGGAAATGATGGTGGGTAATCAAATGCATTTTATTGAATGAAATTAGTTTCATTTCACCGAATTTAAATGAATCCACATTTAAAGTTCATTTAACCAATTAACCGTTCGTATTCAATTATAATATGAGCTAGACCTTTTGATCCAACATAATTTTCCGTTTGGGATTCGTATAAGTAGTGTTGATAATTACACGTAAGTTAGTTCAGAAGCAGCTGTTGTAATACAGATTGCCGAATAGTGTAGAATATGAATGAGTATCATTTTTGAATAACATTGTTGCTAGGTGTACCATAATAACGAAGGAGGTGATGAGGTCACAGGGGATTTTGCTGTGCTTACGTAACAGTATAAATCCAATTTTTTTCTTCGGAATTGAAGCGAAAAGCTGTTGGAACAGCATTATGCCATGTTGTACTGACCTATATCGGTAGGTGTGCAGTAGAGATGTATACATTGAAACTTCATTTTTTTTGCTAACGTTCTCCGTTCCAAAATATTTGTATCATTTTGCAGTGTGCACAATCCTCATGTCGACGAAGAGGCATGTATGCATAGCATAACCTTGACTGGTAAAAAAAGACAATAGACTATAAAAAAAATCGATTTTGTCTGTGCCAGAATATCTCTACCCGACTCTATATGTCCACATTAAATTATAGATGTGAACTCTCTAATATTAAAAATGTTGTTCCGTATGCCGACTATAATTTAATTGTGTAATGAAAAATTCGTTACACGTACACGAGAAGTATATGAAGCATCTTATATTCCTTGTCGTGTCACGATGTTATTGGGCTGTAAATGATTGTAGTGTGCCTGGGGTCATTTTGGATTAGGCAGTAAGTAATTACTCCTGCCAGTCGTCGTTATGATTTTCTTATCACAAGAAGATAAAAAAGTGTAACATTTTGCCACTCTTGCAATCTAGCAAGTTTGTAATCGTTAAATATTTTAGTTCGGACCTAATCAATGTTTTAAAGATAGGTGACCGAGTTCCACTCGAAACAAATTCCAAAAAATGATTTTATGTTTTGAAGAGCTAACAGAAATTTTATCAGAAGTTTAGTCTAAATATTTAGTTAGTTCATTTACTTATTTGATTAGCATTCAAATGAAATTAGCATTACTGAAACAAAACAAAAGATGACCCCTCGTAATATCATTCTTTGCATACGTCAACCTAAATATTATTTCAGTTTTTGTAGATAACATCACGCTGTGTGTTTGTTTACGTCTAATTTCAAATCTTATCACTGCTTTTGTACCTTGTGTACAATTAGAGATTTGTATAAATTCTGAAAATGTAGCGCTAAGGGGATATTCTTTATTCTTGCATTTATTACGTTCCCAAAATTATATCAAAAGATTGCATTGGGTCGCCTAAGAAAAAAATTGAACAGAAGACCCTTAGTTGCTAAAGAGATTCTTTTGAATTTCGACTGACCGAAATCGGAGCTATTTTTTCCGGGAGTTTTTTATATATGCCTAGCTAGATATTTTTGATCTTTCCATACTTGAAGGTTGGTAAGCGGCCAAAAGTCGAAAAATTGAGTTTCGCAGTCCGGTTTTCATTTCCGTAAGATGATGTGGACACGGGCGTGTATGGGTTCGTTAGAAAGCTGAGGTCATTAACTCCCGGGGTAAATATTAATTTCAAAAAATTTGATGATAAATGGCCGAAAATATGACCTCCGGAAAATTTCTCAGAATCGATGGAACCTCGGTGAACTTTGACGAGGGCTGTGACCTCACAATATTATACGCAATTATATGATCAAATTATTATTTATTGTGAATGTGGAAAACCTCAGATTTACAGCGATCGATACCTATATTTTGTAGTTTGGCGGGGTGGAACACACAGTCTTTATCTGTTACGTAGTCACGTGCCGGTCACATGAAATCCGGACTACGAAACCCCATTTTTCAAAAATATCTGAGACTAGCTTTGGGGCCTAGGCCTAACTAGGTATATATAAAAAAGTCCTGGAAAAAATAGCACTGATTTGGGTCAGTCGAAATTCAAAAGAATACCTTTTAGCAAATTGATTGGAAGGGAATGGCCGGGATTCTGAATCAATAAAGATATTCGTGTATATCTCGCTTCAAGTCCTCAAACGATTATAAAAATCAAAAATGGAAAGCTCTTTTGCCAGTTGCTTATGCTTATTCCATTTCCAATATTACGATTACGTGTACCTGTCATTGTAGATGAAAATACTGAGAATGAGGGAAAAACGAATTCAGACCTTTGACAACGAAAAACTGTTTAAACCTTGAAGTCCCTTTAAAAAAAAAATCATATTCCTCGTTGTCCGCTTACTTAAATTTGCGATGAACCTCCTAATAAATTTACTTCATTTCTCTTTCCAGAGGAAGGACACACAGTCAACAAAGCTCACAAAGTGATATTAGCGAAAATGTTGGTTCGTCGATAACTAAGCTGCGAGCAAATTCAACATCAACTCCACGTAAGTAATCACTTGATTTTTGCTAATGAATGACCATTTCAACCTTGTAACCTAATATCATCACTCATCAGGTTTACTAAATCGAAAAACGTTTAGAACATTCATGCTCTTGCTACATTAGAAAAAAAGTATTTACCAAAGTACTTATAGCTTGAACATAATCATAGGTATGTCGATCTGCAAACAGCACCGTAATCTGACAAAAATTTCAAATTCAATTACTCGAAATCTTTAACCAATTTTTGCTGACGTGCTATTGACTGATAGCCAACGTGGTGGTAGATTAAATTATTTCAAATAAATATTCGAACTACGAACCATGTTACTCAGAACATACGGTACGGATAGATATAATGAGTGTTCAACACGTTCATTGTGTTATATGATTATTTATTAAATCATATTGTCTGACCAAAGATTCTGCCCATGCATGCACCATAGAAATGAAGCATTCAAATTAATCTTTAATGAACGTTCAACGAATAGAATAGCAGAAACGTGACTCTGTCAAAACGGGAAATTCGCGCTTAAATGAATGTGTATCTCTGTGGGTATTCATCACATCGTCAATTTTTCAGTCACACATCTATTTCATTCTAGATACGATTTATATACACAGCAATAGTTTGTTCTTCTGTACTTCATTACTATACATTCAACTACTTCTTGACTCTTCTTTGTCTTTGTTGCTTGAGTTTTCGCTTTACACAAAACTTAAACTCTTAATGATTTATATAGAGGTAACAAATATTCACAATTGCTTATAATACACGGTGTATCTCCGCAAAGAATGCTGTTTATTGTTTTGAAATTTTTAAAAGCATTTTCTTTCACAACATCAAGTTTCGTTTGCAGAGTGTCTCTTCTCTATGTCTCTCTCATTTGAACAATATTTTGACAAAACCAAAAGCCAACTCACCGCGAGTAATTTCAATTTACACATCACGTGTAGTGGAGCATACTATGAGGAGCTTACCATATACGAATTATACTGTTCATATTCATGTTCACCTCTTTGTGTACAGTCGAGTGTAAAAGTGAGCGAAATATTTGATGTCTTTCAAGTCATGTCTTTTGCCAGCTTAAATAAATATTTGATGGTCTTACATCATCATGCTGAAGATGATGGGGATTGGTACAGGCCAAATTTAGGCTATGTAAAATTAACACAATCGACATGGTCAATAGGTCGAATGTAGTATTTGACTTGTTCAATCTCCAAACAGGTCAACTCAAAATTGTATGTACGATGAGTTGCCTCTAAATAAAACATTTCTTTAGTCGCCAGACAAAATCATAAAAATCGCCTAAAGTTATACCAATCGCTTCAACATCAACTGTCTAACATTTTATGATTGTGTGTACTGAACTGATTCATACGATGGTATCATAACAGAGCTCAAAATTTAAAAATATTCAATACTCAACTGTTAAAACAAGTAAAATGCAATTACTTTTTACTCAATGAAATCACCCTTTCAAAATGGTCTTTCAATTAAGTCTTGCAATTCCTCACAAAATAACACTTTCCTTAAGAATGTTATTCGAAATTCTAGTACAAAAACCTCCAAGTCTTCATGTCATTTCAACCTCTCTACATATGCGAACGAAACTTTTATTGAGAGAAATACGGTTCGTTCAACAAATTGATATTGTGTATTTACTACCTTCTACACACCGTGGCACGAACATTTTTCTTTCCATTCGTCCAATCTTCTGCAGTTTGAATAAAATCGCGTCGCAGTGCGGTGTCTGTGTATAGCGAAGAGCACTTATTATGAAAATACGTTTTATATAATAACAAAACTGCACCGAGCAAATTATATGTGAGAAACCGGCGTTTTTCCATCTCGAGTGCCGTTTTCAGTGTGTGCTACAATCGTTTCATTGTGAAAAATGTGAATTTTTATCAATAATACTAATTGCTCGAATTGAGCTTTTTTTAACGATTGCACAAGCGAGAATGATAGAATATTTTAGTAATATTTTGATGAAGAGTTAACGTGTCTGTGACCTAATCGAATTGTGTTGACTCTAATAAAGTAATGAAGCAGTTCCGACGGAACGGAAATTTTGACCAATTTTTTTTTTCTACATAAAAAATGTTTCCATAACTACACTTACGTTATGTCTCTTGTTCATTGTTCTAGCATTTAGCTTAAATGTGACATTGAACTTATTTTATTCGAAAAATATGGATTTTTGTTGGCTTCTTCTTTTACTTTTCGTGGCTATTTATAAATTTGGTTCGTAGACTACACCCCACTTCCAAAACATGTAACCGTTTATTGACTACTTCTACCAATAATAACAAGCAAATGTTTCGGCATATCTATATACCATAATGACAATGACGGTGGTTTCACGTCAATTCCCTTAACCGTACTAGGTATATATTGGACATAATATGCATCAATTTGTCTACCTTCCAAATAAATGTTATCAGTGACTGACAACCAATCGAGATCTATTCGTCAAGATAAAAAAAAATTGAAATTCATTTTCAATAAAAATGTGTTGCATCCAGCCGAGCAATAGTGTTTCAAAAGATAAAAACATAAAAAGACTTTAATAGCACTCAATTCAAACATAAAATTGAAATTCGATCACAAAGTATTACACTTTACACATCAAAGTGTGTGTGTTTTTCGATTACCCCGGAAGGTAAAGTAAAATACGACAGTTTGTAATATGCAACGTTCACGAACTCTTCCATACACGAAGGTCGCAGTATTACCAAAAACATTTTTCTTTTTAATAAATTCACGCCAATGCGAGCCAATGTCAATTTATTTGAACAACACATACCCACAACTTGAACTCTTTATATTGCTGGTTGTTCAGTACTTTACACTGTACACAATATGTTTTAATTCTCAAGTTCATTTATCGAACAGTACCCATAATAGCATCATCAATATTTAAATTTATCTGAAAAATGTAATAAACAGAAAATTAAAACAAAACAAAAAAACCTTCGTGAAATTGAAAAAAAAATCTCTTGGCCTATATTTACAATTAGGATATTGTGGTGTGCTATCGCATTGAAAGTCATAAAATAGTAATAACTTTGTTGAATGTGGGATCACATTAGTTCTTCATAAACATCTTTCCTAGAACGAAAAATCTGGTCGCATAAACACGGTACATGCCAACCGCCAACAGAGAGATACTTTTAGAATATTTCGAATGCATAAATTGAAGTCTAACATTCCGATGAGACTCTCAAAACTGATGGTGTCTTCATTTTTCATTAAAAATAAACCGAAAAACTTCGAGCATTTTTTCTTACAATTCTTAAAATTAACTCTGCCGGACTTTCTTTTTTATAAGTGAAGTAATTAATGCGCCGATCCATGCATAAGTGCAGTTACTAACTATGACAGTCAATGAGATTGTGAAAAATGTTATGCTTTTGAAAATTACGTTATTTTGATTGGTATTCATGTGGGTGTTAGTTCTTGTTTTTTGCTCGAAATGTGCTGGTTGTATGTAATAACTTGTTCGTTGCACTGTTTTCAGCTGCTAAATATGCAATTTTGTGTTGTATTTATTTTCGGTCATTTACACATTTTAATGTTATTGTTAATATGACATGAATGGTCTGAGTATTACGAAATTTTCATCTTTGTGACCTATAGCAAAGTTTTCTGTCGAATAACGCATTGTATTGAAGACCTTCCGCTAATTTTGTTTTGTTACCCAAATCCCTTATATGGCATTTTTACGTTTTACGATTTTTTTTTTCAACGACATTATTCAAGTCATCGAATCAGATTTAAATTCAATCAATTCACCAAGGTTACATTGATTTAAATTACATTTTCATGTTATGTACAGCACATATGTGAAAACAATGGCGTAGCTAATATTCACGTAAATGTATTCATTACATGCTCTGATGGCAGAAATGCACATATATTATGCACTATACATTATACGAAATGCGGAATGATGCATTTGTAACAAATAAAGTGAATGACATAAAAACATCGACTCTATAATTTGCCACTTAATTAATGTCAGAAGGGTCACTCTGAAAACACTTACGGCAGAAGAACGTTGATCGTTTGGAGAAATCTGCTTATGGCGAAAAGTTGGGTGGTCTGCTATTTATACAAATGTTCAACGTTACAATCGAGCCATTGAGCCATTAAAACAATCCCAAAATATATTCCTGAATTCAATCAGGATCGTCGATTCGTTACAAGTTACATTCTTTCATTTTTAAAGATATATTAGTCGAATTTCGAAGCCTGTATTCTAATCTTGTTCTTGGAGTTTAATTGTTTGAAGTTAATTTATAGAATTCAAACTAAGAAAAAGTACTTGTACGCCCATTTTCTATTTTCAGTTCTTCTTGAGCATGTTCCATAAATCACTCAATTGACAAAACATCGATTATTTATTGGATGTCTATCGATTATCGATAATTTTCAAAAGATTATATCAAACGAATGGCTTATCGCTAATCTGGCAATATTGACCATCGATACAAATGTGGATTATCAATAATCAAATGAGTACGGATTTTTCACAGTCATATAAACATGATTATTGATACTCCCAATTCCCAATAGCACGATGCAAACCAATCTCCACTAGCCATTAATTGCGCTGCGCCAGTTTTTGTTTTGCATATAAGATAAGTTTTTCAAGCTAAATATTCTAGAAATGAAATTGGAATATAAAATGAAGCATCGGATGAAAAAATGATGGAATAGGAAAATAGATGCTAATCAATGGATTGACTATTTACGTTTTCAATGTATAATTGGGCTAAGGCCTGTCCAATAAAACTATAAATAAATAAATATTGTGATCGAATATGTTTGCTTCATCCATTCTAATAACAATTGGATTGGTAAAATTTAGTTGATCAAGACTAACTTTGTCAACTGTTTAAAACTTAGATGTCGATTCATGTGACAGTTTTTTTTTTTGGCAGCGATTCGTATCCCGTCCATTTCGATCCAATTTAAGCCAGTCACTCCACATTCGATATCCACATTACTATACATACAAATACGTGTGTATCAGTAATATCCTAGAATCCACGTCGTGGCCATGTCATGTGCAACAAGTTGAAAATATTACTTCTTTTTCTCAGACTAAATTCCTTATAAACTTCTAATGCTCAAAACAAACGAAATGTTTGCGAAATGTTCGAAGCTGTCAAATGAAGTTAGAAGTTTTTCTATTCAAAATCGCGACTGCTGCATCTGTCAATGTTACCTAGGACCAAAACACGTTTTCAATGTATCGTTTGTATTGAGCATAAGAATATGTAGTCGGTGATCAAATATATTTGTATGCTTGCTAAGAGAACCGAAAGTAAAGCTGTCAATTCCTACTCAATCGATACATAAATAACTATTCCCCCTAAGTATTTTCTATATGACTTCAGTGAAATGTCTTAATTTAGAAAATTGAACGACGATGGCGACCAATCTAAATTGGTTTACCACTATAATAAAAGCTGACCATGCTTCTTTTCACGGACGGAACGACAAGTATATTGTTAGTAGTATTATCGAATCTATTACTTCTTTTGATGAACGTTTGTGTAACAATTCAATTCAATTCATTTTATTAATCAAGGAACAAGAAGGAAATGAATCCTTATACAAATGTCCTTACGATTAAGCTTAAGATAACAATATTTACATTTGATATGGGTGACATCACATTAACGACAATACACAGGAAGATAATTAGCAAAAAAACACGATACATAGCATAGTTACAGAATAGTAACAGAATTGAAACTATTAGTCTTACTTCATTTGATTTAACCCACCTATAAACGACGACAATAGCCAGAATCATCGACTATTTCTGTCGTCGCTGTAAATAAAGATGACATAGCTGTGCCGTAAATAATTATTATCAGCAATTTTTAATTGAATGCACAGTCTTTATCATGTAAATAAGTGACGCGACAACTATATTAATCCATTGACCGAAGTTAATTCAATTCTGGCAAAGATAATTATCAATTTTTGTAGATTTTGCTAAGCCATAATTGGTGTTAAATATTTAAATTTGTCAAAATAATTTTCTGTTAATTTTTTTATGGATTTGTTCGGCGAAAAAGTTTTAATCAAATTAAAAATATTTTCAAATACAAAACAAACAAAACGGATTACGAATCAACGTTTTTTTGTCGGTAGAGTTCTTTTTGTACATTTTTTTATTTTGTAATATTAATATTTGCTTGGGCCACCAGTCAATATAATATTTCTTACCGCAATTTATTATTCAACCTTTCAAAGAACAGAGTCAATAAACTTGAAGATCTTCAGTGGAAAAAATCGTACCAAAATTTTTCCATTATTAACCGATTTTTTTATACTGAGAATCTCTCATTATGAGTTTCCAGCAATTTGTTTGCATGAATATCACAATAAAAAGTAAAAGTTGCTAACTCATCACCCATTCGTATATTAAAAAGCGATTTAGCAAACTAATGCGCGTGTACTGTGCCACAGAAAAAAATTATTTATTATTGAAAGTTCATGTGTAAACTTTGCATATTATTGACTAAATTGTACGTCTTATTGCTTCATATCCATACCAGTCAGTGATTGATTGGAAGCAATTGTTTAGGTACTCCAATTTCTATAGATCTTATACACAGCTCCATCTAAATTAAAAACATATATTTTACCAACGTCAGTTTTTCCGTGGCTCAGTCATGTCTAATTAAAGCCAAAAAATTATTGCTCATTCCCATACGTAACCAAAATGTATGAGTCATGTTTATTTGCGTACTCCAAAAAGAAAGAGGTTTTTTTGAGTTATGCATAAGACTACTGTGCCGACTCGATGGATTTTCGTGGTCAAACAAAATAATTCATTTTGCATGCAGTTCCGAAAATAGCAGCCAACAAATCTATTTAAGGATGAATCCTATAAATTCAATCGAAAATCGAAAAGAGACACTTCGACCATAAAATGTTATTTTTACACCAAATTCATTCGCCCTAATTAAAATGTTCTTATAAATCTTCAACTGTAATGTTTGGTCTGAGATTGGCAAAAAAAAATTGAATCCCATATCCCATACGCACATGTGAAATATAAAATTTAATGGGCTTCTCTATTTTTGTCAAATATTATCTAAATGTAGCACTGAATATATGTATACATGAACACCGAAGAGTGCATATCACAGAAAATAAACAAAACCTTCAAGTGTTGTTTAATGCTCAGAACATATATCCAACACAATGTATTCATCGATGATTTGTGTGTAGGTATATGCGTATACAATTTTTGAATCGTTTGGTCGTTATGCGAACGTATCGTTTTTTGTACTTCAGATTTTCCGAAATGCTTTTATTAGGTTTTCCAGATTCCGTTTTTTTCGTTTTCTTTTTTACAAATTCACCGAGCGGAATATTTTCTTTTATTTAGCCGTGACAAATTGGATTGGTTTATTTCGGGGAACGATCAGTTATATAACCATGGATTGGAAATGGTGTTTTCGTCGGTTTCGACTGCCTCTTCGTCATATTATTTTTTTTGTATTTCTTTTAAATTTTGGCTGATATTCAAAGTGGTTTTTATTTCAAAATTCGAATTATAGAATTTTGGATCTGTCCTACTCGTTTGCCAGCTTATATTGGATATATAGACTGTTATGGTTGGCTCCCAAATCGTATACGATTCTTTGCATTTCAAAGGGAATTATTGTTAATTTGCTTGATTACTACGCATCTTTTATTGTTAAAGATTTATTTTTCAGTCATTAAAAAACATTAAACCGGCTTAAACACCGGCGTAGCATGATTTATGTTTTGGTCCCATTTTGCTTGATTTTCGCTTGTAGAAGATTTTGGTATCGGATTTTTTTCCGAAAATTTTCTCTAAAAATATTTTTTGATATTTTCCAATCTAAAAACAAGCATATCCGAGGCGAAGTTTTTTTTAATGTGACATGACGATGACTAAGTTTTTGAATAAGTTGACGTCTGTATTATCTACTGATTCATATCCTTCCATAAAATTTATCTGAATACTCCATCATCACCGGGTTAAGTAGCTAGCACCCGACACGTATGTATTTAATTTGAACAAAGTCTGTACAATGGCATCCATCAGACACAATTCTTTCCTTTTTTTCAGTTCGTTTCATAAACCACAGCAGCGAATAGAAAAATATAAAAGAATGAAACTGAAACTATCATTTTTCGTCATGATTAATTTATATAAATACATATCGACTCCGTCATTTTGAAACCAACAATTTGTTTCGTTTGATAAATAACCGTTGTTATACGATGTACGAAATATATCACTGGCGCTGGTTGAATTGATTTTTTTAATGGACTTGTCCAGAACCAGAAAACGACTAAGTTGAATCGTAAATCACCGTTTTATTGAATGGAAAATGTGTTTTCTGTTTACATTTACGCTGTTGATATCGCGTTGACATCGCAGCACTTTATTTAGTTTTTAATAATTTTCTTTTTGTCGAATACACACAACCAAAGTTTACTGACCGAATGACCTTTTTAACGTATTCAAATAGTCATATCGCATCGATCGTGTAAATTCATAATTTTTTTTTGTGTAGCCCAATCAGTATATGATTTGTCTAATACCGAACGACGATATGCAAATTGGAAGTTAAATAAACGAATTAGCAGAGTTAAAGTACTTGGTGCCTGCTGGCTTCCTACAAATATAAATTTCATTTGCATATTATTGTGCTGCTAGTTTTTTTTCTTCTTCTTTCGACATTGAATATTGAATGTTTGCTTTACAATTAAATGGTTTTCTTGGATGGAACAGTTAAATGAAGTTTTTTCTTTGCTTTTCCTTGAATTTAATTTGTTAGTTTGACGTTATGCGAGTTTCATAATATTATAATTTTGCGTACGAGATAACGGTATTTCGTTTCGATTTAATGAGCTTCAATACCTCTAGAAACACCGACAATCATGCACTGTGTAACCGCCTCTAATCTGAACAATTACTACACCCAAAACGAACCTATTTCGGTAGGAACAACTTAGCACCACATCAATAAGATTTCTTTCAAAAGATAAAGTCTTCACACATCGAAATTGATCCTTCCTGTTGCTGCCTCCCATAACTCAATGCTAAAACCTTGGTTCAAACAACATCTACATCGCTTCAATCAAAACAAACTCCTACACGGCATCTGTTCATGCATTTGTTGTTATTCAAATTATTATTTTCTCTACACCATCATACATTTACCTACCAGTAAAATAACTATAAATTGACATTGTTTGTTGTCGGATAAAAGGTGCCAATACCTTCTATTCCTTCCATATTTGAACGAATATTTAATTTCATAATTGAGGTAGATGAATGGAATTAAGCGATGAATTAAGAGTTCGTATTTCATATTACAGTCAGTGTTGGTGAGTGTCAGTCAATTGAGTGTCGCAACGCTGTATGGTGTATATGCATAATGGAATAACGTGCGTTGTGGGAGTTAAAACATGTGGTGTGAATTTATTGACATTAATGAATCTTGATTGCGGCTTCTCTTCGTACAGACTGACTGGACACAATGAGAAATCTCTTTTTCTTTGTTATATTTACACATCCAAGAAAGGTCCCATTACTTGCATTTAGATTTGAGTGCTCATTCAATTCACAATTCGATAGGAATGCATCTAACATTAGCCTTGGCGACAAATTCTTTTGTTAGTATTTTTTTTGCAGTTCCATTTCCGGTAATATTTTCCATCCGTAAATGTAATACGGAGATTTTCTGGGACATAAAATGTTTATCCAATAAATTATGGATGATACACACACGGCATTGTGCGCTCCGCTCTTATCGAGATCGTTACCGAAGTGTTAAAGTGTAAAGAAAACATAAAATTCCATTTATATGCAAATTGATACCGCATTCATATTCAGATTCAAACTTTTTGAAAAATTATTTGTGTTTTTACCGAGACAGCTTCCTTGCTACCACAAAATTCTTTACATTTTATTTTCATATCTAGTATCGCTCTTCCGACTATGGGTGACAATTTTAAAAAAGTTAAAGAAATTATCCCTTATCTCAATGTAATTCAAACATTTGAAACAAAGTTAAAGTGTATCCGACTGTAAAATAATCAAAATCTGAGCAAGTAATGAATAGCAAGTAGAATCTCGTGGAGTAGACCTATTAGCGTCAGTTTTGTTTTATGGGCAGTATCACAAAAAACTTGTTTTATACAAAGTTTACTATCAGGGTCACTGTTCGCATGTGTATATCGATACAATTTAATTGATTGCGTTTTTTGCGTTAGAAGAGAGCTTATTTGAAAAGCGGTCTGTGATCAAGCATTCGGTTAATTCACTTACTCTAAAATTTCTAAATTTGAACGAAAAACGATGTAAATTAAATTGATATTGGTTAATTTCGTAATAAAAAGTAAAAATTTTTTAAATTTCTAAAGTTCAAAGACCAACCAATTAAGTTAATGATGAGTGCTTTAATATTAATGTTGTACAAAGTCAGTGAATAAAACTTAAAATTATGGGTGCACACGGTTCGAAAGAGAAACTTTCAAGATCATCTTCTGAACGATACGTGCACACACAAATTATCGAACGTGAACGGTTCGGAAGTTTTGGTAAAAGAACGAAAGGTAAACAAATAATTCACACCATATTAAGCAAGCAGCATGCTGTTTAAATGAAGTCACCCAGTTTTTCATTCATAAATATTTACAATTTTATTTTTTCAATGAGAACCATGAAACACTTGGAAAATTGTTTCATTGTTACGGAATCATCAATAGAGAGAAACAAAAAAAAAACGGAATTTGTTTGTTAACAAATTCTATTCTTGTTGAACGTATATGCTAAGCCAAGCGAAAGAATTAATCAAAATTTGGTGGGAAAGTCGCACGATTCTTTATCTCACTCCTAGTTGTATTGTTAGCAAAAAAAATTTCTTCAAATTCTTTCAGGAATTCATCCGCCTTTATATGTCTTTTTCTTTAGCATTTTTAACATATTTTCTTCAAGAAAAGACATTACCATCTTCTAATGTCGTTAACGAAGGGAAAATTCCATTCCATCGAAGCATAACACTTTATGACCTAAGTTAAATTTATAAAAATCTTCCACATTTTATCTCGTACGATAAGTAATTTCGGTTTTGTTTTATGTTGCAGGTGCAGCTAAAAAACGCGATGTCCGTGCTATAATTACACCAACCGATTTGACAACTGGTAAAAGTAATGGAACACTTAAGCCGATATCTTTACGTAAGTAGAATTGTCTCAATTGTTAACTTTCTTTAAGGCCAGTTGAAGCGCCGTACATCGCATGCCAACAATGCAATAGTAAACCGCTTCAACCTGACCTAACCTAATCACAAGGAAAAGGTTCCTTTCACCCTAAGGTTACTCAGACATTGTAGTTACGCGTCTCTAATTTCAACACCTTACAGCAGAAACCGTGTCTTTGACACCACTTCGTCGAGTCGCTTTCATACTTGTCCCTGACTGTGGGCGTAACGAATTGTTTTCCTCATTTCACTTTGATATAAATAAATTTCATTGTTGCCACTACTAATAACATGCTATATTATAATTAAATGGCCGGAATTTCTCGAAAACAACAGACAGTGTTCAATTAATGCAATAAAATCGATAAAATTAATTAGAAATGACATGCACTGCGGTAAATAATATGCAACCCAGGCAAACAGTAAGTTCTATTGAGGCTTTACAATGAATTTCTAAACTTCTAAATCAAATATTTCGTAACACAATCCTACAACCGACTATACAAATGGAAAAGCGACAAGAATTTTGTTAGCTGTGGTCGGTATTCGGTATCGATTACATAAAGTAAATTGGCTGTATTCGATCGGAATTATAAATCAGCTGATGAATTCAATGAGAAAGAAAGGAAAAAAAATTATGTCCATTGTTTTGTAACGATGGGATGCTTTAAGACAATTTATTTATTGCAAACATACACCATACACAATGTTGATTTATGCTTAATAGTCTTCTCTATAAATAAATGTTATACAGACGATGTACACATACAGACAATGGTTAGTACATTTCGTATAAATAATAATTGAAAACGTCCGGTGCATTGATTAATGTTATAATGCCATGGTCATGAAGGAAAATAACAGTAAATTATTAGCGCAATATTTTGGGTCAGTTGTTTGGTCTCGGCGCACATGTGGTAAACTTACCTGTAACTCATCTTCAGGAAATAAAAATGTCTGGATTTTAATTCATTCATTACTATCGAACATAACGAACCAACTTTAATTAAAATTATAAAACTGGCCATGATACTGAGAGGTGTTGTAGCAGTAAACGGAAGTTGTTGTTTTTTTATCTAACGCAGACAATGTTTTCCCGAAAGTAAATATTTCTCTCGCCTAAAACTGTTTTTATTGTATCAAAAGCATTTATTAAAGACACTAACCTACACCAATCGTTGCAATAGATTTACTATACGTAGATATGGTGTTCAGACCTACACTTCGATTGATTGTTTTTGCTTTGATATTTTTTATTCTATAATGCCAGAGGCTTCATATATCCATACAAGTATTCGAAGAACCGTATAAGCATAAGTTTTGTAGAAAATCGCATGTGCAATTGAGTAAATTTTATGTTTTGTTTATGTAAGGCAACACAAAATGCCTTTGGGGCGGACTGATTTTTTTCCTGTTCGTGTAAACATTATGGCTGTTACAATTCATTTTGTGCATCCACATGCAGTCATATTGCGATCTATATAAAAAAAAAATGAAACGTAAACAGCGTTTTCATGTATCGAGGCAATTAACGGAACTTGTTTTTTAAAGTCTGCTGTACAAAGAATGGAATCTCTTTTTATCACACAAAAAAAGTCACATTTTTCCGGTTCAATTGGTTTTATGAACGAGTGCAAAACTTTTTGTGCGAAAATTGTTGAAGGTGCTCGCAAGTTATTCAATTACATTCATAAGTAAGAGGCACGCAGTAAAATTGATTTAGAGAAATGGTACTTGATAACTTGAGTTATCGTTTTGTGACTTCAAAACTTCAATTCTATTCCATCTTCTAGTCCACTTCGAGGTCCACTTACAATTCGAGAGTTTTGGTGGTCAGCTCATGAAATAGTATAGTATAGTAAAATGTAAACACTATTTGTACACAGACTACGAACGAGAATAATTATCTTGAAATTGTGCATTAGATATTTCCGTTTACTCATTCTATGCGTTCAACAAATTTAATAAATTTCTTGGGTTTGCAAATATGGTTTACCATACACATCCACACAGGAATCATAAATAAATTGAAACAATAAACTTTGTCGAATTACCGCAGAGAATTGAAGTTTGCACTCAGTCTGAATGCAAATTAAACTTCACGTAATTTAAACTTATCATAAATTAAAACGACGAGAACAGCAAGCAGACATTACAATTCGTATACCATACAAACATACGCTTCGTGTACTTGCCTGCTTTGTATGTACAATACGTTTGAAACTTAGATATTTAAACGCCTGAATTTACTCTTTCTATTTAACGAATATGAAATGAATTCATTTTCTATTCTTTCAGAAAAACGATTTTCGAATGGATCGTCTTCAGCTGTTTCTTCTTCACCAACGGAACAAAAGTCATCACCTCCACCCAAGAAATTTTTATCCAAACGATCGGCTCAATCTGCGTCATCGAAGACACCGTTGAAAGGTATGTTTTCTTCAGATTAGTTAAACCAATCGGTTAAAGCCCAACCAGAACATGAGATAAGAACTGAATGGAGATCATCCGTGTTATATTTTCTAAATTTAAATAATTTTGACATAAACGAAATTATTAAGTTGTCTGATTTTAAGCTAAGTGAATAATTTTTGAATAGATGAGAATCTGTAACCACACTCATCAGTATACATCAGTGCGCGCACAATTATTTAACGGGTCAACTAGTAAAATTTAATTGTGTTTCTTGTGATTTATTGTGGCCATGATTTTGATTTATTGTTCATTTTCATTTTTTTTAACTATTCCGCACGATTTATTTGTCCGAATGTTCTCAATCACTTTTTTTTTAAAGCTACAATACACGGTACCATATATGTATTGTTGGTAATGTATGGATGGTATATTTCTCTGTTTTAATTTGACACGGTCCTGAATTCTGATTTTCGGCATAAATATTTATTTTGAAAATCACTCATCATCATCACCACTTATTCAATTTTGAAGACGATAGAGCTGGTGGTACCGTTATTTCCCCAATTTACTTTTATTAAAATGAAAATAAAATTATTATCTCAGACAAATAACTCGCTCTAATAGATTTTTAGTTTCTTTGTGTTCTGGTTGAGTAAATTTCTTCTTTTTTTATTATAATTGTTTTACTCTCATATAAGATATGCGAGAAATGCACTTCCAATTCATTATCTATTGATGAACGTGCTGTATTGATAGGCAGAAATTATAATATTTTGTCGATAACTAAATAATGACGACAGTCTTGATGTGCCTTATACAGGTATTTTGTGTAAGACATTCGAGACTTTTTTGAGTTTTCAAATACCACAGAGGTCCAGACGTGTTACCTGTCTAACTGTATGTCCAATTAATCAAACTTAATACTCGTTCGTTCTTCAAAAAGTAAAAGTGCGCATGCTTTCGAGGTATAAATTTAGTTGATTGGATGAAATCAAGAAATAAATTGAAAATTGCGAATATTCGTTGTAACACTCGAAGCGTGTATTAATTATCGGCACCTAGGTCTGGGTTCGTAAAATAAAAATTTTTCGTAATCGTTTGTAATTCTTCATTGTTTCTTCTTCTTTTTTTGCTAATGCAATGAACTCTTGCTGTCGTTAGTCGTAATATCGTTGATAAATTTCTATATTCACTCTGGGAAGACATCATTGGGAAGATTGTTAAATTAAATATTGTAAGACATCATTTTCAGTTTATTGTGCAATTAAATTAACATTTTTAATAGATCCATTTTATATTCAATTCTTCATTGTTGCTCTGATTTTCACAGAATTGTTTGATTTAAGAAAAAGTAACTGATGAGAAGTAAATTTTACCAGCTTTTTTATTGTCTCGTACAAAATTAATCCTATGTAAGCCGCGAAAACTCACTAATAATTAAGTGATTTTTTGTTAGCTTTAGTTAATCTTTTACAGACAGCCAACTATTATCACATCGAGTTTATTACTTCGTTTGATTTCAGTGACTTTTTAAAACAGATTCACATTAATCTTTTACTTCATTTTAACGGCTGCTAGATATTTCGCGCCGCTTCATTCACAATAATTGACAAAATGACACGTTTTGTATAAGAGAAATGTCACTTTGTGGGTTATTGTGAATGACGCGGCGCGAAATTCCTCAACACACTTTTTGGCTATGTCATCAGGATATTAAATAACAATCTGCAAAAGCTTAATGAGCTTTTTAAGCTTTGAACTTTTGCTCTAAAATTTTAACCGAATTTCCTTTTATCTTTTAACGGCATCAGCCATAAAAATGAGAAATTTCCTCCGGTGAATGTGGTCTAAATACTGAAAAGTGTGTCAAAACAAATGATGTAACAGATTTTATCAAACACTAGCGATACTTTCAACAACAGATCCCAACATATGTAACAGATTTAAAGATACGCTTACCGTTTCTGAACGGTTTAGCTTTTTAGTCAGTTAACTGGTGTCTGGTGAATCATGATCTCCTGACACATGACTAAATTCTTGGAGAGTCATAAATGCAATTAGAGACATTTTTTATTCTTTTGATTCTACTTCCACGTTTCCACCATTGTCAGACTTAGATCTAGTTTCATTAATCATTTTGGTGATAGAAGCAAACACAAAGAGAATAACTTTTTTAGTTATTGTAAAACTTCCACGTCTGTGTTATTATAGTCTGTGTTTCGCCTTTCATATCGAAGTTCCTCATTTTTATTATTACTCTTCAAATATTGTTTAATAAAAACTTCTTTTTTTTATTTAATGCTTGAATAGCAAATCATGACATAGCACATCGGGAATAATTATATCGTTTCGTGTGTGTTTATGAAATCACTTTCAATTTATGTTATCCATTCAAAATTTCCCAGTCTTTTGTCAGTCATATTATATATTGTTGAGTTAATAATTTTCTGTGCAAAATTTAAACAAGCATCAGACGAGGCATCGGATTGGTGTGAATGACATGCGTTATTAACATTTTGCTAATAATCGTAAAATTAAATTGCGAATTTTCTATACAAATTTTATTCCGGCAACATATGTTAAAATTTGGCCTATGCGGCGGAGAAAAAACAACCTAAACACAACGACAATATATACATACATATACTATGCATAGTGGTACTATATTAATGGATCGCTTGAAGACTTTGTTGCTTTGCTATTAAATTCATGAAATAAAAATCCTTTCGAATTGGCACTGTCATTTACATTATATCTTTTTGCGGCTTTACATTCATATACACGCATAACATATCAATGTACGAATTATAAATGTAATTTAAAGCATGCGGTTCTTTTTACCATTTCTGGTAACGTATAATCGTTATTGATGGAGTAATTTCAGCAAATGAAAATAACAAAAAGAAAGAAATAAAGAAACATCGTTGTGAAAGAAAATGAAATTAAAATGTGATTTTTAATTATTGTCACATTACCTGTTACGCTACGGTGAACAGTGTGGTTCAATCGTAATAGTAAATGTTTTCTAGTTTTAATGACAGACGAGCTAATAACAATTTTATTTGTTGGAAGTTTGAATATGGTATAATTCCCAAGGTTCGAATGTGCATTCCAATTCAGTTGAAGCTCTGTCTTTTGTTAAACTTTTGAAAACGAGACCCGAGTATTAAATCTGTTACTTCTTTTGTTCATACCCAAGTATTTACAAATTGTTTGACTTCGTTTGTTTTAGCATGGATTGCACACTTTCATATAAACATCCCTAAGAGAATGGTGTTCATTCATTTTAGTCGACGTGGTCGATAACAGATGAATAGCCGTTTATAAAAGATCCTTGAGGGAATTTTTATATTCCGTGACCTTACCACACAATCATTCGTTATATCAGTATTTCTGTTAGATACATTACCTTCCGGCCCTCTCATTCAAATCAAAACATTCAAGTACACATTGTGCAGACATTGAACTATTAAGAAAGTATATAAATTTGCCAATCTCTTTCACGGTATGCTAAAACGTACTGTTTATCATCAAATTGTATTATGCCAAAATGTGTACCTACACCTCAAGCTCTAATAAAATTGACTCACAAAAATGTGTGTATGCTGTTTCAAGCATAGCAGACTTTTCTTTGACGAGCACACAGACACACACTTCTAAACATTGATGTAAAACTAAATCAGAAATATCGCGAAAATAAAAGAAATGGAAGAAAGTACACAGTGAACATTTGATTGTTAATTTTGAATAGCTAAACCATATTTAGTTGGATTGAAGTCAGTGAACAGTAAACAAGCTATGCGAGTAAACCTTGTTTAAACAAGATGCATTTCATACAAGTTAAACGTTTGGTTTGACAAAATTAATCGCGAAATATGTTAGTGAAACCGGTGTGGTGGTGTGTCTTGTTGGCTTCCCTTCGACTTTTGTGTTAAATGTTAAACATTTCAGGGAAATTCCCTGATTCATTCTAATCTCTGCGCTCGTTTTTCGTTTTTATAGTCGGTTAAAGAATAACGAACGGTGAACTAGTTACTTCCAATCGGAATCGTGTTAACAATGGGCTTAAATAAATTTGTTTCGTTTTTCGGTAACAATAGTGACTCGAACAACAATAGAAATGAAAGGATTACTAAAACATATAACAGTGAATTGGATATATATGGAAATTCGCAACGGCTGAAAAAATCGCTGTTGTGGAGCTCGTTGCGGAAACCCAAAAGGGATAAAGGTATTATAAGTTACACGAACGGAACAAAGGGGGAATTATGAAATTTTTTCGCTTTTGATATTAAATGTTGAAAAGTGGAAAATGAATTGTAGGGACTGTAGCTAGTGAACAATTCAGTGAAACTTAGTTCATAAATATTTGCTAAGCTTGCACAGAGAAAAAATCACGGTTTCAATTTATATCTGTTTGAGATTGATAAAGATTCTCTCTTGCGGATTCGCTTTAAATTTTTTATTAGTTTCATTAAGCCAAATTGGTCGGAAAAAATTGATGTGAATCACACAATTCACAAAAGATTTTTTTTTGTGTGCTACGGTTTGTAGCACCAGAACTTGGAAGACTATTGGGAGAATACTAAATTATTGAAAAAAAGCGTAACGTATTTTTCTTAATTTCGAAATCTGTCGCGCGACATGTATTGAATAATTGAGAATGATTGAGTTTGGATTGACAAAAACAATTTACAGTTTATTCAATTTGCATAACCGTTGCGTTTTTCTAATGTGTTCAATCGCCTTTGGTTTCATAAAATAAATGGCAGTGCGTGCTGCCTATTTTACGGCGTTTAGTTATCAATTTCACTTCTCTAAATTGCGTGGTCTATATTATCCGAATTTCTCAAGATTTCGTTGAAAAATGTTTTGTGAAAATTTTGTATGAAACTGATTTAGTCAATAAGCCTCAGGAAAATCTCTGAATTTTTTACATTGAAATTTGGAATGGATTTCTGTACAAATTTGATAAGCAGACGGATTTCAAAATTTTACAAACTTTTCACAGACGCTTATCAATGAGTTATCGAATCTATTACTTGTTATATATTACTAAGTCATTTCAACCAGATTGAAATGATTGAAATATAATCTTTTACTTCATTTGCTCTAATAATGCATTTTGCTAAACGCGAAAAAAACGAGCAAGAAAATTCCATTTTAGAAGTATATCAAGGCCACACTGGACTAATGCTCTAATTGTCCCATAGCTTTTTCATCAACTGGAATTTTCCCATGTTCAGATTTCTTCTTTGCTAATATGTTACAATTTTGGTAATTACTCGTGAAATGTGTGTAGTATTCTCTCTTTCATTGTTTGTAGTAATTATCATGGGACATAGCATGTTGTTTTTATGGAAGAAAATAAAATTAAAATTTTTATTGCCATTTATAATGGAAATGGATCTAATAGATCAAATAAAGTTTTTTTTTTTTTAAAAGTGTCGAGTTTCTACCCTAAATTGCTTTCATCATTTTTGTTAATGTTTTCAGAAATTTGCAAATTTCAAATCAAAGGGTCTGCATTTCTTCTATACCACTTTTCACCAAAACCTACTTGAGATCCCATTTGGTACAACAATTAAATGTCGAATATTTATTAGCCTACACGCACTTCATATTTACATTTTATTATGTTTAAACAGCACAAGCCGTGCGTATACAATACGAGACTATCCTAAAAAGTGGTCACTAGTCCGATAAAAAGAGGCAAATTCAGCAAAAAATTTAAATATTCACGTCATGCTATGAATCAATGTTCAGACTGCCACTTGACTTAAAGTATTCTTTAGCCGTTCACCATAATAATCAAACATTAAATACAATTAAATTGAATATGATAATGTGGTGTTTGAATTAGTTTTACATATAATACCGTTTTTCTCTACACTATACTCAAAAAAACACATCATCATCATCATCATCACCATCATGCGCGCTATGCTAAACAAAAAGCGAGACAAGTGAGACAGTCTTACAGAATATGCCGCGACGTGCTGAACGTTTTCTTTTCGATTTAAAAACAAAAATTATGCGCGGAAAATTCTAAATGAGATAACGGGTGGCAAATGAGTTAAGATTTCTGATTAAATTATCATTAAAAATATGACACCGAAGTGAAAATGTGAATTTTTTTATTTGGGAATTATGCAGATTTTTGTTCGGTCAATCAATTTTAATGAGTGTGATTCATGTCCTGAAAATATGATGTGTCCATTCGCCATATCGTGACAAGAGAATGTACAAAACATTTTCTACAGCAAAAGATCAATATCATGCCATACAATTCCGGTGACTCGGTGGTATAATTAATTTATTTTGTGCAGTAAATGCAGTCCCTATTTTTTTGTCGTCGAATCCGGTTAACCATTAATTTTCTAATGCATATGAATGGATGGTGAAAACCAGCTATTGATGTTTATAGCAAAGTGTTATGATGATGATGATGATATTGGTGAGTTAAAAAAACTTAATCTGAGATGTAAAAAAATAAAATAAAATTTAAAATTAAAATCCAATTTCCAATTTATTTTTGGACATTTTATTGTGTGCATCAATGTTTTATAAACATGTCGTTAGGTAGGTGTGTTTGTTTCATGGCAAAGTTATTACTTAGTCTCTTTTAATAGGCATACCTACTAGTTGGCACTAGCTTTTCGAATATTTTGTATGCGTTTCGAGCAAATGATACACTGTTTGTTTACAAACAATAATTTTGGTAGTTTTCGTCGTAGAAATTTAGTCCGATAAAATTGATTTGTTTTTATCTTTGACGAGAAAATCATTTTACTTTGTTTTAGCGTATATTTGACGTGAGGTAATAGTTATTTTCCTAATGAATGCTAAGATGCTTTTTTAACGAATTAGAGGTTTTCAGCTCAAGCCGGAGGCGAGTGCTAGAATCGAATTCGCTTTTAGCATAAGATAGGAACAACGTGTTTTTGAAACACGACGTGAGAAGCGTTATCTTTACTTCACGGTGTGAAAACATTACCACAAAATTTGGTGTAAAATGCTCTACTTGCAAATGGGACAAATTATGAAATTGGTCTGTCTTGGATGTTTACATACCTCGGCTTCGGCTCGATCGGTAAATTACACACAAGAAGTATCATTTCCTTCATTTGCCTCATTTGTAAGTAATGTCATTATATAAGTGAACAATAGCTAGAGGTCTACTTTAGTTATTGTTGTCGTAGTCGATAACAAATGTAGTGTTTGTTCTTAGTAGTTCTCGAAAATTATAAAATCCAATTTCCAAGAATGGTAAGAAGTTCTTACTAACAACGGTCTAATGAGACACTATGAAAACGATGTACAAATTCCTTGTCTAAGTTTGAATGATGATTGAGACAAAAGTCACATAATTCATCTAAATGTTTTAACATACAAAACAGGGACTGCCATCACTGCGAACAGAATTTCGGTATTTCCTAAGCCTTCTATTACGCATTAAACCTAAAGAGTTTACATTGTGAAATAATAAGGATTATTGCTTTATCCAGACATATGGCAAAGTCAAAGTTATTACAGAAATTAAGAAAATTTCCATTCTCTTGCTTTCTCTGTTTTTTTTTAAATAAATTAATAGCAAAAGAAGAAAAACAAGTAAAAATTTTCCACGGCTTTCGTTAAATGTAAATTTAAAGAATGAAATTTCTGTCATTTCTAAAGTACATCAGACAATGGTGATCAATCAGCAGAAATTTCTTGTAAATGTGATTAGATATTATTAGAAGCTCCAAAAACAATTCCATGTAGACGTGATTTTACACATCCCACAAGTCGCCAATTTGTTTTAACGAATAAATGCAAAAACGAAATGCTGCTTATTAAGCAATAAGTTTAACTACACAGTGCAAGTAGACCGCTGTATCATTGAATGTGTTCCTTTTATTGATGTAGGTTTTGCCGAGCATCATATTAAATTGCAAAATATTTATCCTAAAACTGTGTTCTTGCGTCAATTGAACGCATGATTAATTCAGTAGATGAGGCATTCACATTGAGCTCATATCTCATTATACATACCCCGGAACATTGAATAACATTGAATGTAGAACTACTCGCCTAATAATAATATCCGTTGTTATTGTTTCACCACAAAATTATGCGTTCGGAGCGCCTTTAGGTTGGAGATGAATGTATCGATGTTTTAAATGCATAGCAATTGCGTGAAAGGAATAGAATAAACACTTGGGCATTTGTAAAAGATACATGCACCGACTCTAAATAAGACTTTTTGTATATGTTTGTACATGGACAGATGAATGAAAATGTTTGTTTTTAATTGAATCTCTCAATATTTACATTTTCATATTTTAATTTTCAATTGAATTGATATGAAAACTAATGTTAAATATTTGCCATCCAACCACCGTTCAACGAAATATTTAAACTTTTAATTGAGATGTGAAAATGCATTTGAAAATAATTACGAAATTTGTTGGCACACTGATTTGAATTATTGAAGAAAAAAAAAACGTTCCTCGTCTGTTTTGCTGAAATCATTTTATATCATTTGTTAATATTGACTGTAGAACATCATCGAAACGTCAGACCATTTACAACGTATTATGGAACGTTAATGCAGTTTCAAGTGTTTTGTGAACATTATGATTGATTTATCGAAATTTCATTTCCGACTTTATTACACAACCACTTGTATGTACGCAGTTTATTACGACTAAGCTGATTATGTCAGCGTAATATATCGATATCTATCGAGCAGAGCTGTAAAAATTCAGATTTCTTTCAGTAGGATATGCGTCGAGTGTGGCAGTAGCTGTGTATTTATTTATCGCGAAAATTTATGTTCCCAACGAGTATAAATAAACAAAAATTCTTTAAAAATTATATTTCAATGAATATAAAAATTTAAATGAAACGTTCTCATCGAAAAGAAATCGTGACTCCAACTGAAATTTATTAACATTTTAGAAACGGAAACAAAATTATTAAATCTGTTACTACATTCGTGTGAAGTATTTGATTAAAAATCTATTACTTCATTCGTTTAAACATACATTACATAGAGCACATTAACCACAGCTCATCGCTTGTTCCTGTCGTCACTTTCGATAGCAGATGACTAATCGTAAACATTACAAATCTAGAACTTTATCAAAATCTTTTCCAGTACGGAAAGAACTAAAAATAAATCGAGTTCGTCATTGAACTTTTTGTTCTTCCTTTTCTCGTTTTTATTAGGCTTTCCATTATAACGTACAATAAACATGTTGGTATTACATTATCACTAAATATACGACCAAAGTTTTCATCGCCGTACACGAATCTGTTGTTTTATTATTTTTAGAAAATCTTAACGCCAGAAGATACGTATGAATAAAAATGAAAAATGGCATTCAGCCAAGTGGGTACACGTATATATACTTCTACATTGTGTTATAAAATTAATTGAAAAAACTAAATTTTCTTTTTAAATTAATTTTTCTATTTGAGATGCGGAATTGTAATTTTTTTCAGAAGTGATGTTATTTAGAGGAACTCGGTTCTTGAGGTTTATAGATGTGAAGTAATCATTAATGCGCTTGGAGAGTGTGTAGTATATGGCCACATTTTATTACAAGGTGTAAATCACCAGAAAATCATAAACACGTTATGTGTCCTTGTTCATACTTTGTTCGGCAGAATATTCACGTTTTATTTTATTTGCGTGGATGACAAATCATTTTTTCAATAATTAGATTTCGTACATGTGCTGTCGAAAGAACATTCGTCATTGTTCATAATCTTAATGTTTGTCCATGTCTTTTCTAATTTCCAAATGTAAATCTTTTCTTCCAAAAATTAGAATTGCGTGTTGTATAATTACAGTTTTGTCCCAGTTTTTACAGTCTTTTGTCACACCAAGCATAATATTAGAGAATTCGAATGAAGTGAATTGTATGTGATATCTATTAAACATTGATGTAGGATAATGCAATAAAAGTCACGGTCACTTTTTCTAGAAAAGAATTTTTCGCGATACGCTTATCGTTCGTTATTGTGGTTGTGATGCAAAAATAAAATTTTGAATAATATAAATCAGAGTGAGACTGTTATCACATGTCAACATGCCAGGAAAGTAGCTCTCGGTTAGATTCGTCTTCTCATGGTCAAAACATAGGATCGATAAATCTCAAAGCTGAATCGTAAACAGCTCTGATTTCAGTTCATATTATCGATTCAATCAATGAGTCGCTTGTTTCAATAGTCTTGAAAAGCTAGTTGAATTGAAATACTACTCCGTAAATGATAGGTAAAGCGAAAGCGCTTCTCATATTACAGTAACCGTTCCACACAATTCATCTGTCACTATACACAAGTTTTAATTAAGTTGATCATAAAAATGTTCGTCAACCCAACCACTCGCTTCAATTGATATTACGATAATTGTTTGTATTTATAAAACGAAACGGATTCGTCGAAACATCACAGTTTGTTTTATTGCATTTTATTTTAACATCCAATTGTTTCCAATATGTTTCCAAGTAAATGTTTGCGCTTTTCACATAGACTATATGCAATATGATGGTTCCAAGTTTTTATGTTTATTGCCTCGGCGGCCCATAATGCAATCTTATCTTATTTACATGAAGTTAATTCTTTCAATTTTCGTTTGAATCGCATAAATCTAAACAAGGAAAATAAACAGCAAACAGAGCACCATTAAAACACTCTCTATATTTGAAGTCATAGATAAACGAACCGAACAATTGATTTCACAATTTCATGTTTATGTTTACACTTACACTTTCGTGGTGGATATAAATAATGATAGAAAACGAAAATTGCTTATTGTGTTTTTTTGATATAAAGTAAATACGGCCAGAGTGGAGTTGAGTTATATATCTTTCGATATGCAGCACTTTTTGTAACTCATGTTCACGTATTCATGTCAGCTGCTGCTAAGCAACATGTAACTTTACTGAGGTTATCATAGTATACAACTTGAAACCGTTTATCGATTGTAACGGTCACTCGAAATCGCTCTTTCCACTCATTAATTTTACTACCGCCATAAATATCCCAATAAAAGTTACCATTATCTCAAGTATCATCGTAATAAAATCCTCAGAAATCGTTAAGCCTAATCATGTAAACCAATTTTGATATAATTTTATTTCTCTCTGATTTTGCAGATCACAATCGTTTGGTCGGATCTGGTACACCAACCACAACAACAACACCACCACCACCAACAACAATATTACAAGCAACATCCCGTAAGATAGATACTAGTCCCAGAGGTACAATTTCGCCAAAAACAACGAAACGAGTACTGCTATCACACACATCGCCTCATTCAATTCAAAATGCAACCCACCACACGAACAACATTGTTCAGAACGATAGGATATTCAACAGCAGAGCTCATGCCAGCCAAATCGAAAGAATTGTGAATAATGGTAAAATCGACAATTGTTTGAATGGTACCACTCCGAGTGTCATCACAGCAACCATAGCCACTTCAACGATTGATGTGGTTGATCCGAATTTGATTCGTGCTAACAAGGGCGTTGCGGCATTGGGAGTGTTGGTTAAATATCTTGTCGATGATGTGAGTAACAATTTGATTTAATTTTTCAATTTAAAAATGTTTGACGTGAAATCTGCTCCATGTTATTCTGGTATTGTCACTGGCTCGATGATATTTTTTCGAATAGTTTCACAGAATTAATACCAAAGCAGATGAAAATTTAGCCAAATGAATTGTTAGGGGTGAACTGATTGAAATATATTTAAAACTAAACTCAAAAAGTTCGTTCGGCTCCTCCAGTTCTGGGTCTTTTTACAAACAAGGGAATTTACCGAGACAACTGGCAGATGTGCCCTGTCGGTATATATTTCATTATGGAATTTTCCATTGTCGAAACAGATTTTTCATGTTTTATATTACCGGTAATTGTGTGTTGTGTACACTTACAATTGTCTAATGCAAATATCATGCTTACCCGTTCTCATTATGCAGTATTGTCAACCCGAATTGCCCCTTTGAGGTATAAGTGGCATATCAGGTAAGAAGAATAGGAAGATAATTAGAGTGGGAGAATTTTATGACCTTTTAAGTGTTTCACCTAAAAATTTGTCGGTGTATGAGTGTTAAATGCAAAAAAATAATTAAGAAATTCGAAACATAGACAAATTTTCAGTATAAACAGTTCCGTCAACCGGTAAACATCGTTTAGTGCATCCCTTTAATTAAGAGTTTGAAGAGAACGTTTGTTTGGAATAAAAGTTTCGATTAAAGAAATCGTTGAAATTATAATAGTTGCAAAATGAACATCAGCTTAATAGACATGGATTTTGAAAGTGTAAGAAAACCATTTCCTCGCTTCCCTCGCTAATCTTTCTCGTTATTAGTTTTTCTGAATATTCAAAATAAACAACACGGGCGAGTAGATATAGGTTCCAACTAACTCTGATTATAAAAAAAAGTTTGATCCGCATTTCGATCAGTGTTTTATCAATGCTCAGAGCACTAGTTCAACCATATTGTAATCGTATATCGAAATTGTAATTTCATTTGTATCATAGTACTATGACGTTCCAATAAGTTACACTTGACTGGTCAATAAGAAAAATTGAACTGTCTCAAATATCTAGTCTTTGCCTTGCTTTACAAGAAAGTGTCAGTCATAAATGCTTTATTGTACGTTAGGGTGGGTCGATTTTAACAACTTGAAAATCCACAGCCAGTGGCAGGTGTAGCTTGCCAAAACTAGTCAATCTGCATCATTAGTTTTTCTTTTCCGAATACTTTTGAGTACCGCCACAGCACTGCTACTAGCATGAACACTGAATTGACAAGTATCAAATTTGGAGGCTTTAGTGATACGAGCTACCGCTTAAAATTTTTTGTATTGTATGTTTTAACTCATACAACGAAAGCAAGTCATCTATCTGTACAACAGAAACGCAGTGCCTACTGTGATTTCATCAGCCTCCAAATATTTTCTACGTTCATGCTAGAAGCAGGGCTGTGGTACCGCACAATTGATTGAATGGGTTTGTCAGGCTACTCGTATTTCCTTTTCAAAATTTCATTGACAATTTTCTTAAAAAAGCTTTTATAAGCCTTGCAGAGGCTGTAATAGACTGAAACAAACATAATACAACTTAATTTGGAAAAATCGGTGCATTCGACGTGAAAATATTTACATTTTCTATGTAATATTGGGGGTCTGTGAACTTTGAACCACCAAATGAGCGATAAACTTCCTCAAATTTGGTTAGTCCTTTCTGTTAGGGTTAGAATAGGTAAAAACGACAAAGATGTCGAATTGTCGGAATTTCTCAGATTGATTATTACCATAGCACTGCTACTGAATACTGAATTGACAAGTGGCGAATTTGGAGTTTTTTAGTGATTTTCATTGTTAATAATTGGATGCATGGTTATTATTTGAAATATTTTTTCGTCGTCAGGGAATGAATCAAATAAATAAATAAATAAAATTGTTTGTATGGTACGTTTTAACTCATACAACGAAACAAGTCGTCTATCTTCACAAAAGTAACGCGATGCCTACTATGATTTCAACAGCCTACGAATATTTTCTATGCTATAAGCTATAAGCAGTGCTGTGTTATTACCGATGAATAGTTTCAGAGGTCGAGCTACTCTATTAGAAAAATAGTCCGTTTAAGAAACGTCATTTTTCGAAGTAGTTTCTGATGGAACGAAATACGTTCTCCTTCTACTGTAAAATTATGAATGTGCTACTACTTTATGACAACAGAATGTCAACAATTAACGTCACGGGGAACGTTATCATCTGAAGGCCAATTTGGTTTTATCTAGCCGGTTCGATTGGATACGCCGTACCGATCACATTCAATCGACAAATGCGGCATAGGCCGTTGTCGGTTATACAAACGTTTCAGAGCGTGTTCAAATGTAAAACATTCTACAGATTCTATTCTTGTAGAAATCTGTAAATCTTCTGTAAATCTGTAGAAATTTCCGTTTTTGGCTCAAATAGTTCGCCATCAGCGCATTTGCAACAATTTCTGACACATTTACAGCGAGCGATATCAAACAGTTTTTCGAAATCGTCATAGAATACTTTAAAGCGGTCGATTCTTGTATCTTTTATTTTTCTTGTAATCCTCAATTCGTGTCTTTTTCCAAATTCCAAATTCTCATGTACAACATCAAGAACAAGTAACTCCAACAGTTCGCTTTTGTTTTCATCTGCAATTTTGTCGTCGCAGCCCAGACATACTCTCCTTATGATGTCAAGTTTTGTTAGCGGGCGTTCCTCACTTAAAACACTTGGCTAGATAAAGTCAAAGCGGCCTTGGCAAATTTCAAACTATACTGAAATGCATTTATGTAGCATCTGAATAGTAGGAGATTCATAATTCTACGGTAAAAGAAACGTATTTCGTTCCATCAGAATCTACTACTTCGAAAAAATGACGTTTTTAACAACATCGGTAATAATCAATCTCAGATTGAATCTGAGAAATTCCGACAATTCGACATCTTTGTCGTTTTTACCTATTCTAACCCTAACAGAAAGGACTAACCAAATTTGAGGAAGTTTATCGCTCATTTGGTGGTTCAAAGTTCACAGACCCCCAATATTACATAGAAAATGTAAATATTTTCACGTCGAATGCACCGATTTTTCCAAATTAAGTTGTATTATGTTTGTTTCAGTCTATTACAGCCTCTGCAAGGCTTATAAAAGCTTTTTTAAGAAAATTGTCTATGAAATTTTGAAAGGAAGTACGAGTAGCCTGACAAACCCATTCAATCAATTGTGCGGTACTCAAAAGTATTCGTAAAAGAAAAACTAATGATGCAGATTGACTAGTTTTGGCAAGCTACACATGCCACTGGCTGTGGATTTTCAAGTTGTTAAAATCGACCCACCCTATTGTACGTACCTGTTGATTGATTTATTATTTTGATACGACAAAGATATCGATGAAAATGTGCCTTATTCAGCTGCTGGTTTAACTTTTCTTTTTAATTTTCGTTTTCGTTTTGACAATTTTTTTTCTTTCATCATTTTAGTTGGACGCATTCAGTATTCCGCATCTCAAAAAGACAAACGAAAGCCTGAGCAAAATGTTAATGGATACAAAAGTACAGCTGGAAAATGCCCGACTATGTTGCTCCCAATTAGAGGATCAAATGGCTGAAAAAAATGCATTCTTCAGTAACCGAGAAAAGGAAATTGAGGATCATTACAATGGCGAATTAATAAAAGGTAATTATCCAGCTGCGCAATCTCTCCGAAATGATTTTTATTTTATTTTTTTAATTTTCAGTGGAGAATCGATTCACTGACCTCGACCAGTCCACTAAAGCACGCATAGCACTACTAGAGGAGAAGCTTCAAAATACAACCAATCACTTCCAAACATCACTGGCTGAGAAAGATGAAGAATTAGTGCTGGCTAAGAACAACGCAGATGAACTTTCGAAACGAATCAAAGATCTGAGTTCAACGGAAAATGAGCTTCGCGAAAAGGTGCTGGCTAGTGAAACAGAATTCAGTGAACGGTTACAAGCATCTGCAATGCGTGAACGTGAACTCACCGAGAAGTTCAGCGTACTGAGCAAGGATTTAACCGAAAAATTGAGCTCAGCAAATAACGAAATTATGGTGTTACGCAGTACAGTGGCTGCAAAGGTGCCTCCTTCACCAAAAGTGTCTAAGGAGCAACCGATTACATTCGAGAACGAGATTCAGAGCTGGCGTTCGGTGCTGGAAATGAAGCAGAAGGAAATTTCTGACCTGAAAATGCAGAACCTTACCTTAGAGAATAATGCCGCAGCGTTGCCAGGTGCTCTAACAAAGATTGCAGTATTGGAATCACGACTCGAAGACTTAACAATTCAACTGAAAATCAAAACTGACGAGGAGCAGTAAGTTTTTTGTTGTTTTGAAATTGTTGAATCCGAAGTCAGAAAATAATTTTTCTTTCTTTTACCTTCAGGGACCTTTTACAGAAGAACAGGCAACTTGAACAGTCGTACAAACAGGAAGTGAAAAATCGGTCAGTGGTGAGTCTCGACAATGAGCAACTGAAGTACCGACTCAAAACAAATACCGAAAAATTCTCCTCGGCCATCATTGAATTAGCCAAAAGTCAAACGGAATCGTCTATGTTGTCTGATTTATCGATCACGTTGAACGGATCGGACAATGTTTTCGGAAATGATACATCATCACCGCCATCAACACCGGTGGTCAAAGGAGTCGTAGAGAAAACTGCTTCCGTTTCTTATGTTCTTGAAATCAACGACGAAGAATCACCTGAAGCATTAGCATCACGAATTATTCGACGTGCTGGCTCATTCAGACAGAATGATCGAAATCGATTGGTGCAGCAAGGAAACGCTTTAACCCAATCTGCCTCAGCAACTTCAATCCTACGACAACATTCCGAGTCGGGAACACCGCGTTCGCACTTAAATACCATTCGAAACAGATCGAAGTCCGTCAGCACCAATTCAACCAACACACCGAGTTTACAGGACGACAAACAGTCAACAGTGAACAGTAAACTCAACGTACCACAGTGGAAGACTCCGCTGTGCAGTAGTTCACCGAACAGTAAACGCACTATACAGGCGGCGAACAACTCGAAAGACAACGATGTGCTACTGTCCGAGGAAGAATCAGAAACTGAATGCGTACGGCCATCAAATGCCGAAAAAGGACAATATTTTCGTCGAAGCAATTCGTATAAACATACCAAACGTGGTTTAATCACCTGCAACACAGCAGCGCTTACTTCACAACGACCTGATTTATGTCTCAGTTTGCCGATGCATCCAACTGTGAAAGAATTAAAGAAATTCCAGCAAATCAAAGAGTCGGCTGGTGAAGCTATGGTATCAGGAACAAATTCCGAGGATGAAGCCAGTACCGCCTCATCGGACGGATCATTGTCTAGTCGCAGCAGTTCATCGGGACGACGGCGTTCGTCTCTTGAAGATGCTAATATTGAGAAAATTGTTGCTAGTCTTGGGGCGAATAACGAGCCCGCAACGGGTCTGGTCGGAACTCCAATGGAAGTGAGCTGGTCAGACGATGTTGACCATTTTGCTAGTGATTCGGCTGTATGATATGATGATAGTTTTTAAGTTTCCATTTTTTTTTATTTATAAATTATTTTGCGAATTATACGTCGATGGACTTCACGATCCACGAAGACGGGAAGAGCAACTAAAAAAGGAAAAAGAAAAATATTTTTTGTTTATAGAGTGACTAACAGTATAACTACACTGTGTACTGAGATACGTTTTTTTTGCAACATTTTCAATTTGAAGAAACGACATCATTTTACCTTTAATTTCAACTAATATTGTGAAACATTAGGGTCCACCCAGTTTCAATATTGTAAAATAAAATAACGTTTTTCGTATAACATCAAGATTTTACATAATGGATGCGTTGTACTCGAATGATCGATGAAAGCAATTGAAAGGCGACTTCTGTCGGACAAAAAGGTGAACATGGACTGTAGGTTGTAGGAGTAGATGATTTACATATTATACATCAAAAATGTCACAATTCCATTCTCATGTCGGTCGTTGATCGTTGAATGTAATTTAGTTACAGTCTGACCGACTTTAATTGTTCAAGCGCAGTGGGTAACATTTTCCGATCATTGTTGCATCTCTCAGATTTCTAAGTCTGGATTTGGTGCTTTTATCATACAATAGTTCATACCCATTAGACTTTCGTGGGACAAACAGCGGAATTTCGTGTTAAAATTATTGATCTCAAAAAGAGTTTTTGCAATTCTTTGTTCGTGTTGTTTCAATTATCATTGTAAACGTTGACCTAAATTTCAAAAAGAGATTCCCGTTGCCTGTTAAAGCGGTCACACGTTAGACGTCATTTAAATTCACAAAAACACGAAAAACCTCAAACGGTTCACTGAATCTTTAAGATTTTTTTGTGATTTTTTCGAATTTAATTATGTAGAATCGTACTCCCAGTCCAATCGATAGTTATCTGCGAAGACGAAACAGAATTTCCCATGTTCCATACCGATTCCTGCGGCAGCTGTAAACTTTTAATTTCAATCAAACGTTTCAGTGCAACAAAATTCCATTTTATGTTTTGTTCAACAGCATAAAATTGATATTGTAGACATCAAAGAGCATCGAATCTCTGAAATCAAATCTGTGCTAAGCATAAAATGTGCTAGTCCGATACATCGGTGACAAAGTCAAGTTTATTGGTAATGGACAAAGTCACAATGGTGCAACAACCATGAAGGAACAACCTTTTTTTTGGTCAACTGGCTGTACGGTGATATTTTTAAAATTTAAATCGATAAATCAAAAGCGATCTTAAATCAAGTGCATAAAATTCAAATGATGAAATCAACAAATTGAGAATCATTTCTGTGCACAATAAAATAATTTATGTAAACGAAGTGTGTAAATGGGAGGGAGTGAATCAGATGGAGAATCATCTAATCGGATGCAGCGAGTGGTTGTTATGTAAAATGTAATTTATAAATGTATACCAAGTTAGAAAGTTTATTGTTTTTTGCATGTATAATTATCGTAGTTAGTACTTACACACCAAATGAATTTTCATTTAAATCAAAATTTCACTCAGCAAAATAAATTCTGAAAATCAAATTTCTTTGTCGAAAAAGTAGTGATGAAAAAGGACAGCAAAAACGATTTAATTTCCAATAAAAATGCTATAAAATACAAAATATAATTATTTTAACTGTGCGATCGATAAAAGTAACCAAAAGTAGCATTTAATAAAATAAATAAATAAAGGGACAAAAACCAACTAATCTTCAAATTACAACAAAACAACATGCCGTTCATTCATAGACAAAAAAAAACTATTTAAAGAAAAACTATTATTAATAGACACACAACACTCTATCATAATTACACTTATGTTTGCAAATGGAAGGAGAGAATGAAAATATTATAATAAATTTAAATTAATTTTTAAGAGAAATATGGACAAGCATTATTTCACAACTTTATGTACCTATACTACCTTGAAGAAAAATTTATTTAAATGGTTGAAATAAAAATGAAATTATTATTAGTTGAAAGGAGACTTTTCTTTATTCATCTTTAAAATGTTCCAGTTCCTGCTAATAAGGAGATAAGAAGGATTGAGTAGGCTGTGCGAGTAAGACGGACGTGAAAATTTTTGCTCCGTAATTTTTTTAATAAAATTTATATTTATTCCTTCGATTTATTATGTTTTCGCATCAAAAACGTTTCGAATGTATGTTTTACGGGATCGCGCTTCGGATAATTTAGGAATTTGATCCATGTGCAGGAAATTTGTTCAATGACGAGGAGTTAGGTCCGAAACGGATACACAATGATCGTATAAACGGTTTCTCATTGCCTCACAAGGAATTAGGTTAATCACCTGTCAAATGATCGCTAACCAGAAAGAAATAAATGATGGAATTTGTTTATGTACTGTCCGTTTGACAAGAGGATCGCGACGGTTCAGCAGGGGTTTTTGAACATTTGTTTTTTACACGTTGGCACACGTGCTCTTGTCAGATTCAAGATTCTTTTTACGAAGGTTACTCTGATTATACTTTGTGAAAAAGGCCAATACCTTGCAAATATGTCACATCTTGGACAGAATTTGACACTTCGAAATTCGAAACCCCCTGAAACCCCGTGCTTCCACCTACGTAATATACACAAACTAGGTGAGCCAATCTTAATTTATTCAAAACTAATTCGAACTATATACTACAACGTATACCGGCGGCAATGAGTGGTAAAACAAGACACATTCGCTACACATGTTTGTGTCAAGGCTGTATACTTTGGGGAGGTCACGCAGACCGCCATTTTATTAGATACGCGGGAACACACCACTTCTGATGACTTTACATATACAAAAAATTCACCACATCATAAAGACGACGAGAATCATCAGAGTAGGTGAATTTTTGTATGAAATCGGCCATTTTATCATCAACTGTGGTGTGTAACCCGCGTATCTGTATCTGCGTGACCTCCCCAAGTATACAACCTTGGTTTGTGCTATGCAAATTTTTTACATGTAAAATCATCAGAAGTGGTGTGTTCCCGCGTATCTAATAAAATGGCGGTCTGCGTGACCTCCCCAAAGTATACAGCCTTGGTAAGGACACCTATCTTACCAGTGGAAAGTTCACATTAGAATCGAATTTCTTTGCAAAATTAGATGTCACACATCGAAGGGTGACAATTTCCCTAACGTGATGTCCTATCTTTCGCTAAATTATTCATAACTAACTAAACCCTACTAATACCCTATTCTACCCCTCTGCGTTTTCACGGACTTGGGACCGTTAAATAGCATGTGAAGCTTGCTATTTAGCCGCATTAGTAGATATTGCTGTCATTCAAGCGACCGACATTAAAACCTAGAGCGCAATATAAGTATGCACACAACAAATATCAACTAGCATAGCAAACGATATCAGCACAACCAAACATACCACACAGTTCAACAATTCTTTTCTGTGTCCTTATTATACATGAGTGCCTCCGGATAACAAAAACAGCAGTACTTTGCTTTGATTGGTTTACTCTTTGACAGCTGATCACCGACTGAAGTATACCATTGTTTTGGAAGAGATGTTTATTATTTGACAGGCAATCATCGACTGAAGTATATCATTGTTTTTCAGATATGTTTACTCTTTGACAGCCAATCACCGACTAAAGTATGTCCTTATTTTGGCAGAGATGTTTACTCTTTGACCGCCAATCATCGACTGAAGTATACCATTGTTTTGGAAGAGATGTTTACTCTTTGACAGCCAATCACCCACTAAAGTATGTCCTTGTTTTGGCAGAGATGTGTTTTCATTGACAGCCAATCACCGACTAAAGTATGTCCTTGTTTTGGCAGAGATGTGTTTTCATTGACAGCCAATCACCGACTAAAGTATGTCCTTGTTTTGGCAGAGATGTTTACTCTTTGACAGCCAATCACCCACTAAAGTATGTCCTTGTTTTGGCAGAGATGTTTACTCTTTGACAGCCAATCATCGACTGAAGTATACCATTGTTTTGGCAGAGATGTTTTCTCTTTGACAGCCAATCACCGACTAAAGTATGTCCTTGTTTTGGCAGAGCTGTGTTTTCATTGACAGCCAATCACCGACTAAAGTATGTCCTTGTTTTGGCAGAGATGTTTACTCTTTGACAGCCAATCATCGACTGAAGTATACCATTGTTTTGGCAGAGATGTTTTCTCTTTGACAGCCAATCACCTACTAAAGTATGTCCTTGTTTTGGCAGAGATGTGTTTTCATTGACAGCCAATCACCGACTAAAGTATGTCCTTGTTTTGGCTGAGTTGTTTACTCTTTGACAGCCAATCATCGACTGTAGTGTACTATTGTTTAGACCGAGATGTTTTCTCTTTGACAGCCAATCACAGACTAAAGTAAGTCCTTGTTTTGACAGAGTTGTTTACTCTTTGACAGCTCATCATAGATTGAAATTAGTTTAAAACTAAATTATTGTATCGGTGATAGAGACTTAAGATGCTTAGGAAGTTTAAGAATTAAAAATAAGCTGATCAAAATTACATTGCAAAAATTGTCAGTCAAGGGACCTGACCCACCCAAAAGGTTTTTTTTTGTTTGTTTTCTTTATTAAGTTTGATTCAAAATAAGATTTTTACAAATTAAATACAAAAAAGAAACAAAAATAAATTATTCAAAATAAGAAGAATTGACTATCACAGGAAAACGTTATTATCACTTGTATCACAGAATGTGTTTCGTATGCTCACTGCATTGCCCCTCTGGATGGCTATAGAAATTCGTTGAAGCTAAAAATCCAAACTTCGCGGTTCCCCAGTTTTACCCAAAAGGTGGGACCTAGTCTTTAGATAATCACCAAGGCTGTACACTTTGGGGAGGTCACGCAGATCGCCATTTTATTAGATACGCGGGAACACACCTTTTCCATACAAATAAATTCACCAAAATTGAATTTGTATGGTGTGGTGAATTTTTTGTATGAAACGTGGTGTGCATGATTTGGTTTAATGTTATGTTTTGCAAGGCTGTATACTTTGGGGAGGTCACGCAGATGCAGATACGCGGGTTACACACCACGTTTCATACAAAAAATTCACCACGCCATACAAATTCAATTTTGGTGAATTTGTTTGTATGGAAAAGGTGTGTTACCGCGTATCTAATAAAATGGCGATCTGCGTGACCTCCCCAAAGTATACAGCCTTGATGTTTTGTTTGTTATGTGGTCACACCAAAAACATTACAACGATGACGTTAATCACAGCTAACTCCTAGTATGAACATAAGAAATCTTTGGAGGCTTGAGCAATCAAAATAGGCCATGCATTTTTTTCGTAGAGTTAAGTGCCCATTCCACTTAAAAAAAGTACGCCGTGAGAGAGCCGTTAGAGCGCCGTGAGAGAGCAAACTGTCAAATAAACAAAGAAAAATTGAAAAAATTCAATTTTGTCTCTCACACGGAGTACTTTTTTTGGTAAGAGGAAACTAAGCATTATAATTTCTTGGTGTGAATGTGAATAAAAGCATACAAACAATACCCTCCCTAGAGAGAGTATTGATACAAACCATGTAATCGTATACGCATACACGTTATAAAATTTGACGGCTTTTTGACGTTGAGAAATTGAGAGTTTGTGCTAGCAGTCGTGCTATGCGTTAATGCATCCTCTCATTTTCGCTATTTCGTGTCTTATTCTACTCCATCATTTCGACGCTTTAACACAATAGCTTTTTGTATTCAATTAACGGCATTGACAGTTTGCCTGTAGGTAAAGTGAATGTTGAAAATCTGTTTCAACCCAAAAAGAAAGTTAACAAAATTTTGTGAACGGTAAGGTTACGTTTATTTCTGTTTCATCATAGTTATTTAATAATGCAGTGTTTTGATGAAAAATACCGACGACAATCAGGTTGAAATCCGAAATCTGACAATTATTTTGCATTTTGTGGTCATTTTTGACATTTTGTTTCTCGAAAAGTTGTTCGGCCCTTATAAGTTTCCCTTTATAACGGCACTTTTTAATAAACTTGTGATAATTCTGATAAAAACATTTTCTCACATTTCCAGCACTTCTGATTTCTAGACGATTTCGCCTAGAAATTATACGAACAATGTCAAGAAGAATCACCAGATCGCAAACCGTTTCTGTGGAACAGGCGCCAGTTTATAGGTTTCTAATAAACCGAAAATCGTCATCGACAAGAAAGTCTTGTCAACCCTTAACACCGATCACCAACAACCGGATATCGCCAAATAAAAGCGCCTCTAAAGAACAATGTTCGGAACAAAAAAAGACAAAACGTGTGCAAGTGGTGCCGAACCCCACATCTCCATTGAAAAAAAAGTCAGCTGCTGCTGAAAGAAAAACTCTGTCCAACGTCAAACGTAACTCAAGTTCCATTGACTTAAAATTAAATCGAAATGCTGTGGAACAAACTACTGCCATCACATTGACCTCATCTCGAATAATGACAAGATCCCTATCCGTTTTATTGGCGAAAGCACCGGTAAATATTGGAAGACGAAAGTCTGAACCAGCGAATATTTTCAATCAACATTTAGCCAATCAGATTACATCGAAGAATGTTACTACAAACGCTCCCATTACTCCATCGATCTCAATAGAAACGAGTACTGCGTCGAAGAAATTACAAACTGCTACCAAAGTTAAGACCTTACTCAACAATATTACCACGTCTACTACTGCTATCACATGGAACACATCTCGAAGAATGACCAGATCTCAATCTGTTTTGTTGGCGAAAGCACCAGTAAATATTGGAGGACGAAAGTCTGAACCAGCGAAAATTCTCAACCAAAATTTAGCCAATCAGCTTATATCGAAGAAAAGCGCAACAAAAGCTCTCACCACTCCACCGAATTTACCGGAAAGGTGTTCTGCACCGAAGAAATCACAAACTGCTGCCAAAGCCAAGACCAACGATTTGTCCGAAACAGCAAAAATTGATGACAACGTAAATGTCTTTGCAACAGATTCCCGCGCTGATGAAACTCAACCGATGCTTTCCACATCTATAAAAGCTGCCTGCGGCACACCTCGAAGAAAGGCCAAATCACAATCTGGTTCATTGGCGAAAGCACCAGTAAATCTTGAAAGACGAAAATCTGAATCAGCGAAAAAACGCAACCAAAATTTAGTCAAATCGTGCTTCGGCATCACTACAAAAGTTGTCACTACTCCACCAACTTCTCCAACAGTTGCTACCGAAGTGACAATAGAAACCGGTAATGCATCGAATAAATCAAAATCGGCTTCTAAAGCTAAGAGCTTGTCCAAAAATGAGCCCGTGATTGAAACTATTCCTGTCGAAGGAAAATGTGTATTGACAACTAGACTCGACGACAATGGAAATCCTGCAGAGAATGATTCGCAGCCTGAAGAAGCTGATCCGGTTGCACCTTCTTTAAATTTGCAATTAATTTCGGATACCACTGCAGCAACCGTCTCTCCAACATCCAGTATTCGGCTTCGTCGCAGTACCCGCAGTTCAAAAGGTTTAATTCCAAAAAGGCACGAAGATGTAACTCGTAAAAATGATTCTCCGAGTGCAGCTAGGCCATTCATAGTTTCACGTAGACGGCACACAGTGAATTCATTTCAATCCACAACTGATGCAGTTGTCGCTAACGCTTCTGTTGATGACCAAGGAACGTCGAATGAAAATATTACGACCGATGTGCAGTCGGATATAATTAAAAGGCCTATGAATACTAAACCTGCGTTAAGAAAAGACAGATCAACAACTGACATTAATGCAAATTCAACAACTGATGAAAATGTCTCTATCGTTTCTACTGAGAACCAAGGAAAGTCCACTAATCGTGCAAGTACAAAACCCGCGAGTGCAAAAAAAATCCCTGCTTCAACCAAGATTAAAAATAAAGAAAATGAAGCCGCCTTTATCAAAATACCTGATGGTCTGCGGCAAATTTTAGTGGATGATTCGAAATTCATAAACACGTCCAAAAGACTTTACGAAATTCCATCTGACTTTAATGTAGCCGAGCTGGTCGACGAATATGTTATGTCAGTTGTTGAGAATGAAGCGTCCAATCCGTGGAACTCAACACCAATGTCTTGCGGCGTCATATTTGAGGGTATCATTGAATATTTTGATACGCTCATTGGCAGACAGTTGCTTTATGAACCAGAACGCGATCAATACACGTTGATAATGAATAATTATCCCGGAGTGGCAATGTCGAAAATATATCCGCCGATATATTTACTACGGCTTTTGGTTCAATTGAACAAATTGCTACACTACAAGGATGCATCCAAAGAAACCATGAAGTTTTCCATGGATCACTTGCACAAGTTTATCAACTATTTGACTGACAATAAGTCTACATTCTTCAACACTTCTTGATAACCAAGTAACATTTTCCGACATTTTTTTCATTAATTTTGATATAATTTTAAGTTACCTGAACATGAATTACTTATTGAATGAATAAAATGATGAATTGATTTCTTCCAAAATATTTTGATTCATTTTTTGAAATATTGTTGCACACATATTACGGCCTGTTGAATCAAAGCAAAACACCATACCACCATGCACCCTTTGCAACTTAAGATGCTTCATCGAGAAACATCGTCAACATCATTGCAAAATACCAAGCAGTTGTTGAACATATGTTTTGAAAACTATGCTTTTCTCGAAACTCTTTATATTATACTGAGAACTGAGTCAGATTTCAGTCAGATGGTAAGGCCAAACTCTCATTGCTAAGTTTCGTTATTAAGTGTGATACTTGGAAATCTTTTAATTGCTTACAGTGAAAGAAGTTCGATTGCAAATTAATTAATTAACGATTCAGAACTGATTAGAACTGATTCAGATGAAACTAAACACTAATTTGAGTTATTACTATGAGAAGGTCAAAAAATAGGACATTCTGGAGGTTCCAGAATCAGTGCAGAGTTAAAACTGTTATCATAAAAACTATCCATAAATTTGTCTCGGCTAGCCTTATGATACAATTACCTCGGAAAGATTGAAGATTTTCAGAAAATCCTACAGACAAAGCTTATTTTTCTTTCAACTTTTCTTTTTTACTTGGATAAATTCTTCGTGGAAACGTGCATCATATGTTATTCCCTTGACTGAAAGTCAGGGTCTTATGAAAGAAAATACCCTTAAATGTCCGTAACGCTAAGTTCACTATGATAACTCGAGTAATTCTTTACCGATTTGCAAAATTTTGGTTTTAATCGACGGAGAATGAAAATCATGAGGTTAAGTTCGTAGATGGGCAATATTGGAGTAATGAGATGGGAGTAATGCTCAAGAGATTTTTTTACTTGTTACCGCGATAACTTCCATAATTCTTATCCGATTTTCAAAGATTTTGTCTTAATCGACGAAGATTGAAAATCTTGAGGCTGAGTTTGCAGATGGATAATGTTCGAACAACGAGATGGGAGAAATTCTACACAGACGCTTTCTCTTGTTACCGCGCGATAACTTGAGTAATTTTTACCCGATTTTCAAATTTTTTGTTTTAATTGACAGAGAATGATATTGGAGTAGTGAGTTTGGAGTAATTGTAAACAAAACTTGTTTACCACGACATTTTTGCAACGGATTTCCAGAAAAATTTCTTATTTGACGAGTAGTGAATTTCTGGATTTCTGGTCTAACAATTAAGAAGTACTTCCCCAAAGAGATTTTGCTTGCTTGAGAAACCGATAGATCGAGTAATTCTCAGAGGCTTCAAAAATCAATTTCGACCAGTAGCGTAATTCATGTGGTTAAACTCGAACATTGGAATTTAATTGGACTAGTAATCTGGGATATACGACAATTTTTGCGTGAAATCCGTATTCTTAAAAGAATTTTTTTCGTTCCTAAAATGTTTGAACGAGTGTGAACTTTGTAATTCACACGAGTTATATTTTTTCAAGAGGTAGGCAGGAAATACGCCAAATTATACTCAGACGCTTTTCCTTGTTATCGTGATCACTTAAGTAATTTTTACCCGATTTTAAGTTCGTAGATGGATAATATTGGAGTAGTGAGGTTGGAGTATAATTGTAAACACAACTTGTTACCGTGACATTTTTGCAACGGATTTCCAGAAAAAAAAATTATTCGACGAGTAAGTGAATCTGGATTTCTTGTCGAACAATCTAGAAGTCTAGAACAATCTTGCTTGCTTGATAACACGATAACTCGAGTAATTCTCAGAGGCTTCGAAAATCGCAGATTTGAAAATATTAAGTGTTTTCGACCAGTATCGTAATTCATGTGGTTAAATTCGAACATTGGACTTTATTGGACTGGTAATCTGCGATATACGACAATTTTTGCGTGAAATCGCGTTCTTAAAAGAAATTTTTCGTTCCTAAAGTGTTTGCACGAGTGTGAATTTTGCCAGAGCCGTAATTCACATGAGTTTTTTTTTCAAGAGGTAAGCAAGAAATGCGCCACCTGTTCAGCGCTTTTAGTAGACTATATAGGAGACTCAACTTAGGAGTAAGACATCGCTCGCTGGACCTTCAACTCATAGCTCTTTTTGTTTCTTCGGGAAATTAAATAAATATGAGTAAAATGAAGCATGTGATGACTGCTGTTTTCTGAATAAAAGAGACATCATCTTTTCATGTGACTTTAATTTTGTGATCTCAAAAACACCACCTCATTTAAAAATGGTTAGAAAACTAAGGCTGGAATTATAGAAAAAAAATAGCCAGTCAAGGGATCTGACCCACCCAAGAGGTGGGGCCTAGTATAAATAAATATAGCAGGAGATCATGCTCAGCTGAACATTATTTAATATATTATTATTTTTGTAAGTATATGAAACCTTGGTTGGCTTGTAAAGGCACCACAATTGTTTTTTCATTGCTTCGTTCTTCACGCTCTATCTTCAGGCGAAGTACATACTTAACTTCACTATGGCAAAATATCAATGAAGCGTCAGTTAGTAAAAACGGTTTCGGTAAAACCGGTAATACCGTGATCCCGAATACCGGTTTTACAAGCTTGAATACCGGTTTTCACAGAAATAGAAAAAGTTGTCGAAAACAACGTAATTTTCTTGAAAAAATATCAATAAACGAATGAAAACGAATAACTTTGCCTTTACAATTTGGAAGAAGTACCTGGATTACTATATTTCGGTGCATAAGAGCACCCTTTGCTAATTTCAAATGAAGTCACCCAAAATCTTGTCTAAAAATTTGCGTTGTGATCTCTAATTATCATGACGAATAGTTCTTCTGCTGTGCTGTCATTTACAAAACATAGGTCTATTTCTAGCTTTCACTAAAACCCCTAAAACTTTTCGTCAGTTTAGATTACAGAGGCGTTGACATAAAAGTGATCAATATTTCCAGTACACAAATTAATGAGATAAACTCTCTCGTGTATTTTTTGTAAGAAAAAAATGAAAACTCAGACCCAATATGAATTTGTGTAGCTGCTTGAGAGATGTTTTCATTTCATTGAATGTCGATCAATTTTGTAAACGCTTCTGCAGATTAAATACACAGATCTTAAATTTGAGAAGAGGCTCAAGGAATTTAAACAAAACGAAAATATAACAGAATGAAGGTCCGCTTCTACTTCATGACTGTGTCCTAATGGAAGTAACTGAACGAAATACTCAAAATAGTGATCTGCATTAAAACCAGTCTGAAATGATCCTACACATTAAATTCGAATGTATTTGAGATTTATGGAGAAAATGAATTTCAATGAAAAACCGGTAATACCGGTATTACAGTGTCCGGTATTGCCAAAAGCCTTCCGGTTTCCTTTCCCTCATTGCTGTGAAGTTGGTTCACAAAAAAATAGAGCGCTGACGAAAAGATCGGCTGGTATCGTCATATTAGCATCACTCTGCAATCTGCATTTGAGCTTAAGTTTCCAAAAAAAACTTTCATATTATCTGAAAGACGCTCAGAGCCCATTTCGTCTATCAAAATAGGGCAAAAAGTATGAAGCTTTGAAGTTGGAAGAAAGTGGAGCCGAAGAATTTTTATGAGCCAAAATATTAAACCAGCTACCGGCACGATCTGCAATGTACCTTTAATGTAAATTTCATTACGAGTACAACTTGCCATTTCATTGTGGTCAATTTTCAAGAATCTGTCAGTTTATAGGACTTAAAGCTCTCGAGTAGATATAACTCCGAGGGGTGACTCACTTCTAGATTAAATGGATTAAATGGATTTAATGGATTAAATGGATTTAATGGATTAAATGGAATAAAAATTGGATTAAATGGATTAAATAGGAAAAAAGTTCATTTTACCAAATACTGTAAAAGTCTTAAAAATTGTTGATTTTGATCGAACCACGTACTACAACTTATACTACAATGTTAAAAAGCGAAAAAATCCACTTTTAGGAGTTTTTTGTGTAAAGTGGATTAAATGGATTAAATAAATTTAATACCATTTTTAACAAAAAAAAATTTCCTATACCTCACGAGTACTTAAACGAGCTGGGGATCGTGCAAATCTAATTTTCGCAATTACTTTACAAATTTTTCAGGTGGGTAGCCTACACGGTGCGGTTGAATTAATTTTAACTGAGCATTTCGATGCACTTTTGATATTTTTCGATATTATTAGTCAGCTCGGAGCCCTGAACAAGGTTCCACAAAAATTTTTGATTTTCATCCGTATTTTCGGTGACAGTGGTGCATCGTCCATCCTGTCTACAGAGAGAGTGGAGGAAAACTGGTTGTGGTTTCAATCGATAGTGCCTGAAATTCTAATAACAATTGTACAAAAATGTGGTACCCTAAGTGCAAGTGAAGCCGACAAAGACATGCTAAAGTTGAAAAAACGTGATTTTCAAACAGTCATAGAGGCGTGGATAAATGAGGGATGAAGCTAATAAATAGTTCTAGCAGTAGAGCAACATTTCCTCTACCAATGACCAAAAAATTATTTTTGGAGACCAACTACATAAAGGCCGACAGTAGCTCAAAGTTTTTCCCTCATATTTGGTAAAATTTGCAGGTTTCAGAGGTACCTGAGACGCACTTATTAAAATTTTTTGTAATTAAAATGGTTAATTCTGAAATGCTGGAAGTCTTAGCTGTCCATCGACACCACACATGCAATGACTCATGTCAACAGTGCCGATATGTTGCTTGAATAAGTGAAATGTGTCCTTCCACAACGAAATTTTGTGCATGATTTGAAATATCTATATAAAAAGCAAAAAATCGATGTTATTTTGCTTTTTTCGTTGTTCCTATGACTTTGTTTATCAAACAAATCATTCTAGCAGTGTTTTCAAAGACTTTTCAAATCAAGCACAAAATTTCGTCGTAGAAGGACACAATTCACTTATTAACGCAACATATCGGCACTGTTGACATGAGTCATTGCAAGTGTGGTGTCGATAGACAGCTAAGACTTCCAGAATTTCAGAATTAACCATTTTATTTACAATAAAATTTAATAAGTGCGTCTCAGGTACCTCTGAAACCTGCAAATTTTACCAAATATGAGGGAAAAACTTTGAGCTACTGTCGGCCTTTATGTAGTTGGTCTCCAAAAATAATTTTTTGGTCATTGGTAGAGGAAATGTTGCTCTACTGCTAGAACTATTTATTAGCTTCATCCCTCATGTATCCACGCCTCTATGACTGTTTGAAAATCACGTTTTTTCAACTTTAGCATGTCTCTGTCGGCTTCACTTGCACTTAGGGTACCACATTTTTGTACAATTGTTATTAGAATTTCAGGCACTATCGATTGAAACCACAACCAGTTTTCCTCCACTCTCTCTGTAGACAGGATGGACGATGCACCACTGTCACCGAAAATACGGATGAAAATCAAAAATTTTTGTGGAACCTTGTTCAGGGCTCCGAGCTGACTAATAATATCGAAAAATATCAAAAGTGCATCGAAATGCTCAGTTAAAATTAATTCAACCGCACCGTGCCTAATTATTTCGGTAAAACTAAAAAATTTTTTTTGGATTAAATGGATTAAATGGATTTAATGGATTAAATGGAAGTGCGGCACCCCTCGTATAACTCTATCACAGAATCACAGACCTCCAGTGGTGATTCTTGAGATAGGAACTCATTTTTGTGGGAATGGTTGAAAGTGTTGTACAGAGATATATGTGATGCGATGTTCAATGAAAAGAAGGTAGAAAAAATGCTTGAGTTTGTTGTTCTTCACAACATGTTGAAGAAGTTCAATTTAAAAAAAATTCAGAAATGGAAGTTATAATAGCATATGTAATTGAGTTATTTTGACACGTAGGCACAGAACTTCTCTTGCATGTTTTTGTTTGTGTTGAAAACTTTCCTTATTTATCACTGTAAACCCAACAACATCACCGTAAAAATTCTCTCCAACCTACATTTTCAATAATAAAGGAAAAGCCTCTCTCTCTCTCTTTCCTTTAATAAAAAAAGGCATATAGCGGAAGTAGCGTGCACTTAACGGCGAGCCAAGTATTTCTATATTTATCAAGTTGGAGCTGTTTGAAGACAACGTGGAGTAGAATGCAAATTTGTGTATTGTTTGTGTGAGTAAAAACCTCACCGTAACACTACCAGTGGAAAAGTTCTTTCACACGATTTTCTCGTCAATGTGGGAAATTTGTTCGCTTAATTTATGCAGAAAAAACTCTGTGTGTGCTTTGATGGGGAAAATAGGTTTTCATCAACTTTTCGTTTGTAACGGCAATTACATTTTGTAGGGGAATTTTGTCGATTATATTTTTCTTAATTATCCAAGTCCTTCAAAGCTATCGAGTTGTAGAATGCGAACTAGCCATAAGTTACAATGTTTGATTACTAAACAAGTGGGGCTCTAAACAATGACTCCTTCATGAAATCCGAAATACGTTTGGCAAGGAATGATCTAAAGCATAAATTTCGATTTAACAACATTTTAGCAACGGTTTTTTTGGTGGTGAGCAGTAATATCACCCGTTTCTTGAACAATCCATTTTCAATTCTCTGTTGAAGGTAATGCAGGAAGAAAACTTACTATTTTTCTGTAAAAAAAGCCTTTAGTGATGATTTTTCAAGTACTCTCAAAAATTTTAAGACAGGAGGTCTGCCGTGGCTGGTATGCAAAGTAATTTATTTACACAACAGCGTAAAACGTTTCTATCCACATTCATAAGTTAAATGCACCACCAAACATTGAAATGGTATGGTGCAATAATATCGAAAAACGGTTTCCCATTTCAAGAAAACCCCACTGTGCTATTGCGCAAGACATTCAAATAAAGTAAACGGATAAACATCTTTAAGGAAAATTTCAAATGTGGAAGTCCCAAATAAACTATTAAAAGCACTCCTTGCCTTTAGATTATGTCGAGACATTGTACTGTTAGGTTTCGATTAAAGGCAAAATTTAGCTGCTTAGTCTCACAAGTGAAATAGTTTTCCGTTTCTTTTTTCTTTTTTTGGTTTAACATTTTTTCCTTTCTGATTTTGTCTGAATTGTTGAACTGTAAAACGGATAACATGGATGTAGGAATAGACTCAATTAATCGGTCTGCCGTCACATCCGATTACGAATGGAAAGTATTGTGCAATTTAATAGATTAATCGGTTTCAGCAAAATGACCTGATTATAAGCGGTGTAATAATATAACAAGGATTTACTTTGTGTGCTGTTAATTGAAATGAATTTTGAATTTGCATAGTCATACGCGTGTGTTACATAAAAAAAATTGAAATGATTAATAATGCTGGAAAATTGAGGTTGTTGCCAACATTTTTATTTTTCGTACTCGTTACTCGTTTTAGCAAATATTTCATTTTACAATCAAACTGCTACGAGTATATAACATAAAAAGTTCTCATGATTAGCTTAAAATTAATGTTTCGACGAAAAAGTGCCGTCCCACTAAAATGTTAAAGCCTACGTTTATGAATAAATGAATGAATTTGAAGAAAGAAAAAAAAAATTGTTAACACACACGCTGATAATGTTAATGAAGAGGTAATGTGATACCATAAAGAATCAGAATAATTAAAAAGACAACGAAAAATGTCCAAACCGGGTGGGAAAAAAGGAGCGCCCAAAGTGGCGGCCAAAATCCAACCGAAAACTGATGATGAGTCCAGTGAACGAGCAACACCAGCCGCAGTCAAAGGTGACATGGATAGCAAAGACGAAGTGTCAAGCAATGGCGACAAAAAGGATGCCAACAAAAGTCTGGACGAAATTGTACCACCGAAACCGCAAAGTGCTGGTGCATCGACACGGGATGCGGCACAGAAACTATTGGGATTAACGATGCGGCAAGAATGGACACCGATTGAACAGGTGATGAAATCGTTGGAGAAAGCGGTTGCTGCAGCCGGCGAGGACGCTAACACGACACCTTTAGCTGGTGTTTTGGATCCGGTAAGAAGGATTTTTATTTGAATTGTGAAGTATAATTTGTAGCGATGATAGATAATTCGTCGGGAAATCTAGTTTCATTAATTACGAAATCACATGCTTGTGACCATATCGGTCTTTCTGTAACCCAAAGCTACTTTGTTCAATTTTCTCAAATGTTTTTTAAAAGTGGTACATGAAAATCGAAAATTTATTTGAATAATCGTGTGCATGCATAACTATTTCACTACGGCACTCTATTTTACCTACTAAAGAATTTTCAGCCACTTCATTGTTAGAACAAACATAATTCACGTGATTGTTAGGTTGTTATTATGCGAACATTTAACACACGAAATTTGTAATTTAAGAACTTACTTTCTTGTAAATTTTCTAATTAGGACGAAATGTAAAGCCTCGAAATGTAGGTCAACGAATCTTGATCATAATTTTCCAATAAGCGCAAGAGTTTGCTATCAAATTACCATAAAGAATTAGAAGTAGAAAATGTATTGTCTTTATAATAGCTTGGAGGAAGAGTCATTAGATTTTGACATTCCTGACGCAAGGGTATGTTGAAAAACTGTATTAAAGAAGAAGAAGAAAATAGAATGCTCCTGGTATAAGATGACTAATATCTCTACGATTTTGTGAATCATCTATAAACGCATAAAAAATGAATTGCAAACAGTGCTGATGCTGAGACGTCTGAAATTTTTTCAGGAACATAGCTAACGCCGACTCGTACGAAACAACTATTTGTATCAAAAGACTTTACTGTGAAACTCTTCATTTCTTTTACTTCATTCTCTACTAAAAAGCTATTCGCGCTTTAAAATCACTTGCATTATCCACTCTTTGCCTTGTTATCATATACAAATAAATTGCCGGAGACAATATAGACAGCCCCGTACGAAGTCAACTTTCATAAATTCCTATTTAAACAGCTATATACCGCTATATTTTCCTATATTTTCCTATAAATAAACATTTCACAGATGAATATGCTATTATATAGCTATATATGCCTGTATATAGCTCAATATAGGTGAATATAGATATATATAGATGTCCATATATGGAATGCTTGAAACACCCCACACATATAACAAATTATTTCCATGTTAACAGAAACTCTCTAAGTACCATTTTTTTCAATATATATCACTTTTATTAAAATCCAATATGGCCACCGGCAGCCATTTTGTTAGGAGACCGGAAATTTTACCGACGCTTTACAATCGTTAATACCTTTCAAACAAAAAAAAAATTCATGAAATTCGGTCAAAATTTACTCGAGATATTGACAAAATACTCCACGTTCATTGTACGGCCGAGTAGCCAGATAAGAGCTCACTCCAAGAGACCTAGCTCGAGCTCCGGAGAACATAATTTCAAAAACTTTTTTTCCCTGATTGGTACGGTCAATACCTATCTAATAAAGCTAAAACAGAAGAAATATGTTCAAATGTGGCATACCTACAAACTGCTTGCCGCCCTGTGCCTGTTTCACACCAAGGGGTCTAACTCACGAGTCGGTCATCCGATTTCCATAAACTTTTTTTTTGTCGATCGGTATTGTAAATACCTTTTATTTGACGTATCACTTACAAGTGTAACGTTTAAATGTCCGGAGATATCTTCGAACAACCGTAAAGCACTTATTGGGCCACAGCTCGGGAGGGGTCGATCCAAAATCACTCATCTTCGAACTTAGCCTGTCTTTTGACATTAACAAACGGGAAAAAAAAGGATTTTCAAAATCGGATGCGTTTTACTCAAGTTATCGTGCAGACAGACGGACAGACGGACATTTTTTTTTACTGATTTGGCATCTCTAGACAACCACAATAGGTTTCCCCTTACTCAGGGAGTCGAATTCGACGTGTTACAAACGTATGCGTAAACCTATAAGACCCCAGTACTTCGTACGGGTCTAAAAAAATGGAACAAGAAAGCTTAACAGATATCAGTCTTGTGGTAAATATACCCGAAACTTAGCCATTAAAATTCTATGTATAGCCTATGGTCTCACACTTCGTAATTAGTTCAACACTAATGGAATGATCTATTTTTAGAATAAAAGAAGAAGAATTTAATTCCAAGAATTTTAGAAATTCGGGTTTCACACTTCTTAAAAACTAATTTTTGAATTTTCAACCTGACTCCCATACTCAGATCAGCTTCAGAACAACGATGCGCCAGTTTCAACCGACAGAGACGTGTGGGAAGAAAAAGTCTCTGCAATTCGTAGTCACATTTCAAGTTTCGTAGAAAATCACTTCAAAACCACTTCACACCCCATCCCTTATTTCAGACTTATAATATTTAAAACTTACAAGGAAACTTTAATACCTGACTAATTTATTCATAAGATAAAAAGTATAACATTTTTCAACATTTAAAGGTTAATTGTGAAATATGTTTTTTTCATTGTTAAAAAAAGAAACAAAAATATTTGAGGCGTTGTAATTAACATCATGCAGAAACAGCAAAATGAATTATTTTAAAACAAGTACAAGAACATGTACACAATTAAACTGTAAGTAAACAATTAAGTGCCATTTCTATCACGAAACGATAAGATAAGTTCTCACGAGTATAGACTAGGTCAACTATTGGTAGTAAATTGGTAGCATAACATGCACCACTTGGTAATCATTAAGAAAATGAATTAAAATCTTTCAGAATCGAATATGCTCACCTGATGTTGGTAATGACAAACGGACGTACAAAAATGAGCTAGTTTTTTTTCTTATCTCAAAATGTACGTTAAACGTTTAAATGAAAGATTGTGACCAAACAAAAGAAGTAGCAGATTTAATGAACATTTAGCCATAATATCGTTGCTCTTTCCAAATTGTTAAACAATGAAGACGATAATCTACGGTTTCTAGTCAACAGTAGAACATAATAGCACTTCCTTGTTCTTAGAATTCTTCGTGGAACGTCGGTGATAAAAACCATGAAAAAATGTTCAACAAAATTCTGAAATAGAATTCCAATAGTAAATGTTAAATGCAAATATATATTACAGTATAGCCTGTAAATCGATTAATCAGATTGTGTTAACATTTAAGTGAAAAGTAACTACATAGCACTGTTATACAAAGTATATTAATTTCTAAAATAAATTTTCTGAACAAAACTTAGAGCTGAACAGCGTCGGGTCAGGCTTACGAATAGAATTAGGATTTAAAATCCGTCTGTAAGGAAAACAATGTCTGCCTACGTTTCGGTTTATTTTTGTCAAACAAATTTTTTAAATCATTTGGCTTCGCGTAGCTACTGATATTGATTCAATTCTGGACTTTATTAGTTTTACACAAGATCTCATTTCGGCACTGGAACTTATTTAACATACAATTCGCGTGCAAAATCGTACAATTAATTCACGTCTGTTATTGATTTTTTTAAGAAATTTCATGCAATAATTTTTTGTTTATGATATTGTAAAGTAATAAGACTTTGATTATTAAATCTATATGTCTGTGTGTAAATCAATTTCAAAACAATTAAACCACTGTTGGTTACTGTAAACCAATGGAATTGCTCAGAAAAATAGAAGTGAAATGATGCAGTAAATATTTGAAGAAGTTAAGAGTCAGTCTATTCGTAAAAACCATGTGTGTGACCCTAATTTTAGTAGTAAGCGAATCTTATCGGTAACAATAGTAGCCTACATTGGATGCTGCGAATGTAATTCTTTACATGAGGTAACAATTTTGTGATAAAAGCAAACTCACAAGTTTGCCTTGGGAGTGAGTTTACGAGTATCACAAAGTTGTTTCAAAAGTAAACCAAATTTTACCTTTCATAAGCAGCAACATGCCACAACTATTAAATCTGTCACTTTTATTATTAATACAAATTCTTAAAGTTTGGTACTTTACTTCATCAGTCTATCTCAACTCAGGTACAGTTTCATTTGCTACACAAAGACAACACTAACAACTCATAGTCTATTTCGTTAGTCGTTATTAATCATTATTGCAAGTTTGGGTTTCGAACTGATGATTTTTAGCACGGCAGAGTAAAATAAACCAGGAGTATAGGTTCATTTTCGAAACGTCAAATAAGGGACCTAATACACTGTATGAAAATGAACTCAAATGAACACTGACATAAATTGAAAAATGTTATTCGCAAAAATATAAGGTTAATAGATTATTCAGGTCCCTAGTCTTTTTTTTTTTTTTTAAATCAACCATAGCCATTATTCAATAAATTTGTATTTTCTTATACATTGCGTTCACGAAAATTCGAGAACAAAACTCGTCGAGAATTAGTCCTTAGTACTTTACAACAACCTGATCAATCGAATATTTTTTGGAAAACAAAATGAAAGAAGAATAACTCGACATTTGGTCAAACTAACATCATGAAACATATAATAGGAATTAGAGGCAAAATAGGCTAGCAAAAACCTCGTCAAAATTATTTATATAAAACGAAACATTAAGGTCCCTAGTCAAATCAGCGCTCCTGTCTGGTTAACTTTACTCTGTCGTGTTTTTAGTGACTTATCAGCTACGTTTATATTAATTAATTAACAATGTAGTTAGGAGGAAGGCTCTTGGTATCTATTGAATTTTAACAAAATTCTAAAGAGAGTTAATTGGAGTACAGCTTAAAATTTTACACATTTTTAATGGGTTGGTGAATGGTCGCCAGAATGGCTTTTTTCCTAACTCACAACGAGAGATTTTTTTGAAAGTGGACCATGCTCCGTCGGAGCTATTTTTTGGCGACACTTTGTTTTCATGCCCAGATAGCCCTTGGCCCCAATAGTGTAAAACCGCAGTCGTTTAATTTTAATATTATTTTATTGGCTGGGGAACTTCTATCAAAAGTCGAAAATTGGTGTTTTTTGTACGTGATTTACTGCCGCTACAGGTTATGGGCATACATGTGTGAGGGTTCATTGGATGGGTATTGTCCAGGAGATACGGGGCAAGCTCAGATATTTTACAAGTTCTGTGCCATTGTTCGAAAATAAAAATAATAATATTTCAGTCAAAGGCCGGAAATTTTGATCCAATAAGCCCCCACACATGTATGTCCATAGCCTGTAGCGGCAGGAAATCTCGTACAAAAAACACCAAATTTTGACTTTTGGTGGAAGTTTACTAGCCAATAAAATAATATTAAAATTAAACGACTGCGGATTTAGACTATTGGGGCCAAGGGCTATCTGGACATGTAAACAAAGTGTCGCCAAAAAAAGCTCCGACGGAGCCTCGTCCACTTTCAGAAAAATCCCTCAACACAATTCAAGGTACAAAGCGAATCGTAGCCGATCTAACGTGGCCATGTATGGTCAACTTAAAAATTGTCAGTTGGCCACAAATAGTTCAATATTAAGTAATTGTTTCAAAGATAATTATGTATGATAATGTGGTCGGCAATCGGCATCGAGGACTACAATTTATTTACATCCAGATTGTTCTTTACGAATTGAAAAGAAAATTCGTTATGCTAAACTAAACATAGGATTTACCAGTGTGCGATGGAAGATGAAATGTTCCTTAAAGTTTAGAAACCTACTGATTCAATTCAGTCAATGGCGGAAACCTCTTGCAGGGTTCAGTTTCATCAAAATCGATAGAAAAGTCCTTTTTTCATAGGAAAAAATCCTTTTTATTGAAGAAAAAAAAAACTGCTAATGGCTCATTCACATTGAAGGCAAGGCGTCTAATAGTACACAAAAGTGAAGATAAGTATGGAAGCGTTTTGTCCTATATATACTTAAGTATTGTACATTGTTATTATACGAAAGCTTTACCTTTATAAAAAAAGAAACAAGAAAAACTTGAATTGAAAACAATAAAATTTGCATTTCAATTGTATTCGATTGAAAATTTGGGGCAAACTGTATAACGGACTAAAATACAAGTTACAAAAAATATGATACACAAACACGGTACATTGAACTTTTTATTATTTGAAAAAGTCGAATTCGATCGACACTTTACACAGGTAAATCGTAATACTACATTTTCTGTGCCTTGTTTCCAAATCTTTATTTTACGAGTAGGAATCAGACCTAATCGAAAGGACAATTTCGAAACTGTTATCTACAAATTACACTTTGCCATCGGTTTGCAGGAGATCAATTGGAATGATAAATCTCTTTGAAAGTAGATCTCTATGTGGAAGAACCTGCCCGATCTACTAATTAAACGTTTGATTACGAATACTTATGATTGAAATTAATTTCTTTTTGTCAGGCTACTGGAATGACACCTCTGATGTATGCTGTGAAGGACAATCGAACTCCACTTTTGGATCGACTTATTGAATTGGGTTCAGACGTGGGAGCCAGGAACAATGTAAGTAATTTAATTGAAACACTTTTCAGCACACACTTAAACACTTAAAGAAATATAAACTTAAACCACTTTATTTGCGTCATTATGCTAATTTACAACCCAGTGAATGACCTAGTAAATTTTCCCACACAAAATTTAGCATGGTAATAATGAAAACGCGATAAAGACGACGACGACGACTATTGCGTTTTTTAGTGAAATGAAACAGAAAAAGAAGTTGATGTGTGTGAGTGTTTGATTTTGTCCCAAATGGAATTAGTTTTGATTTTCTTTGACTTCTTTTTTGATTTGATGTGAAGGTATACGTAGCAATCGTGGCATGTAGGTACACTGAATTACATATCACGAACTAGAGGGGCAATAATACGTTTACAATCTACAAGTACTTGTATACAATACGCAATCAGCCTTGCCGGTAAGACCATGACCTCAATTTTGTTTCAACCATGGGTAGTCGTTTATCTTCAACGTAAATCTTTGACTTGATTTTGACCGTACTGTATAATTCAATTCACAAGTGGAATAGGATTATGCTACGTATGTACCTGTACACACACAGTCGACAGAATAGGGTTTTTTTTGTGGTTTATTCATATTTTGCTCGAGTGAATTGGAATGATTTATGCCACCAAAACAATAAAACCATTCGAAATCAAAAATGTATGTAGTCATTCGATTGTTGTTTCTATTTTGAGAATTTGATTAACCCAATTTGTGCAAAAATAGTTTTTTTTTCGAAAGATGCTTCCAGTTGGAGGTGTTGCAAATTATTAATATTTAGCAAGTGGTTTTATTGCTACTGTTAGAATCGTAAACTTTGCCCATGATCAAGTATAATATGAACTTAAAGGACTTGAAATATTTTCAATGAATTAGTAAATATTAAAATATAAAAGCTAGACAGAAAACCACAAACCAGACTTTTTAACTTTAAATAGGCGGCAAGCTTCTAACCAGTACCTGTAAAATCTGAGCTTTGACTTCCACTTACAAAAGCACTCCACTTACTCTTTACACAATATAAGACGATGTTAATTCGAGCTCATTGTTTATTTTTGTCGTAGCCACCATCTATAACTAGAGAGATTAAAGCCTAAACGATATTTTTCCATTGATTGATTTTAACTGATTATTTTGTTAGAATAGCGCTGGAGCTGTCTGTTGTCTTTTGGTTTAACATTGGGCCAAAATTTTTGATTAACTTCTTACATTCCTTGCATCGTGGCACTGTGTGGTTGAATGGAGTTTAAATAAACATGTGGTCGCAAATTTGATATTTTTCGATATTCTTAGTCTGTTCGTGACCCTGAACGTTCCATATTTATTTTTTTTTGAAGAACCCGGACCAATGCTCTCTAGATTGCTATGTGGGTCTGGGTGCGATAAAATTGATTGGGGTTGCAATAGATATGGTATGGAATTCTAATTGTCACAGTACAAAAAATTGATCCCACAAGGCGTGGACACTTGAGACATAGAGGTGGTAACAAGCTGTACAAGTAGAGGGACATTATCAACTTTCCAGTGGTCCAAAGTTTTTCTCTGTTATTTGACCATAGTTGTGAAACTCAACGACGCCTAAGCTACATTCATGATAATTTCTCGCAACCAAACTGATTAATTTTGTTTTTCTGGTAGTCTCAGCTTTCCAACAAGACACCATTTGATATATATCTCGACAAAAGTGCCGTTCTGTTGAATGCCTAAGTGAGGTAGGTCCATTTACGACGAAATTTTAGGAATCAGACCTAACAATCAATTTTTAGCCCCGTACGAAGTACTGGGGGCTTATAAGATTAATATGCCGTTTGTAACACGTCGAATTGGAAGCAGACAGTAAGGGCAAAGCATTTGGTTATGTTCATAGACTACGAATCCGCAATAAAAAAAATGTCCGTCCGTCCGTCCGTCCGTCCGTCTGTGACCCCTCTAGCTAGAGTAAATCACAACCTTTTTTCAAAATTCTTTTTTCCCCGATTGGTATCGACAAAAGTAAGGTCAAGTTCGAAAATGGGCATGGTAGGGTCGGCCCTTCCAGAGCTAGGGCCCTATAGGTGTTTTTCAGTCTTTCGACGATATCTACCGAAATACGCGCGCAATGGCTGCTTGAAATATCAAATGAAAGGTATTGACGAGTAGAACAAAGTTGCTGAACATCGTTTTTGGGTAAGATGCAACGTGGGCTTGTTGGGAGGGCTCAAAGGTCGTTACTCGGCCCTAAGTGTTTTTTGCACATAAATCGAGTAAATCTCATCCGATTTTGCTAGATTTAGTATTTTATGGAAGGTAATTGAATACCGAAAAGAACGTGGCAAAAAAAGTTTCAAATTTGGGCCCTTGGACTAAGGCCGCTACTCGGCCCTAAGTGTTTTTTGCACATAAATCGAGTAAATCTCATCCGATTTTGCTAGTTTTTGTTTCATTTGAGAGACAATTGAATGCCGAATAGAATGATGGCAAAAAAGTTTCAAATTTGGGTCCTTGGACTAGGGCCGCTACTCGGCCCTAGTGCTTTTTGCACATAAGTCGAGTAAATCTCAACCGATTTTGCTAGTTTTTGTTTCATTTGAGAGGTAATTGAATACCCAATGGAAAGTTGGCAAAAAATTTTGGGTTTCTAAAATAATATCGTAAATTGTTGGTTTTATTTGAGAGGTACTTCGTACGGGCTTTCGTAATTGCGCTATGCGCAATTTTAAAAATGAACACTTTCAGTAAATTTGACCGTGCCCAACTTGACTTGAATTTTGGTAACAGACGCATTAGAGGGTTGTAGACGTATTAGGGTTCCGGGCGTATTACGGCTACGGACGTATTAAGGTTACGGACGAAATAGGATTACGGGTCGTACGGGGCTAAGTCGCAGCAAACGCTCCGACTGTTCTGATGCCTTGTTTCAAATTTCTTTTGTTCTCAGCACTTTTCTCAAGCATGATGCCGAAAGAAAAAGTGTCTGACATTGACCTCAACAAAAAAAAAACCTTAAAATGGCCTCTTCTACATGTGTACCAAAGAAAGCGTACCGTGCGCACTCATTAACTATTCCCAATAAATATTTTGAACAACATTTCTTCAACAAAAAAAAACCATTTCGTGGAGCTTTGCGAAAAAGAGTCACAATTTTATGCTATCAATCACAGACGATAATATATTGAATTGCCTCAAGCATAATTTGCCATGAACCGCTTGTAATTTGACTATAATAATGATTAGCATCAATTACTACCAGTACTGTTAAGTCATCATGCCGCAATAATTTTATGACTGTGAAAGCGTTAAAATGGATTTTCCCATCAATTAGGTTTTCGTTGAGGTGTTTTAGTTCTGTGGAAAGAAATTAAGTATACCGAACAACAATATTAACGATGTGTAGTACAATATGATGAGATGATACTTACATTTTCCTTCTTTTTTCATTAATTTATTTTAGTTTCAGTAATGCTCGTAATTAATCCTGAAAAAACCCAAAAGTTTGCATGTTTACAATAATTTTGTTTAATCAGAGCAATAGAAAATTATTCAACATTTTCTGACCTTAAAACACATGGGTGGGTTCGAAGAAATTACTGAAACATATATGCATTCCAACAAACGTGATTTCTGATAATATTTTGCTGATAAAATTACCCCATATCCAATGTATTTAACATAGAAATCAAAACTGTATACTCGTGTGTTTAACTCTGCACCCAGTTTTTTTTTACAATTTTTGTATTTTCATTAGATAAATTCGGAAAGGGCAGATACTTTATTACGAAAATAAATTTGCATGAAACGGTAAATTTAATTTACCTAAAATGTTATGATTTTAAATAGTCACAAAAAAGGTAATTGCATGTCCTGTTTGGAATCGTGTAGCGTTTTGCTTTCCAATTTGCATATGTCTCATAATTTACGGTAAATTTACATTACCGCCACGTGTATGCTTTCTGTTGTATGACAGAATCTCGGGTAGTGCTCAATTAATTACATTTTTAATATGTTGGACCGAAAACCAAAACTTTACTGAACAGGTGTACATACATTGCTTAAATTAGATAAACTTAGGAGAATCAGATCCCATGATGACAAATATTTTATTCCAAGGCTCAGAATCAGAATCCGGTTGGATTAGGGTGAAATGAACCTAAGGTCAGATTACTTGATTGAACAAATGCGTAGTTTTTTTGTCTCTGACTTTGTCTAATAAAGAAATTTAAAAAAATGTAAGATATGAAATACATCATTTCGGTATATCAAACTTTTTTTTTAGGTAAGGTTGGAATACATTTTCTTCCCCTAAGTTCTTGGGGAAAACGTTTTTAGAAAAGGTCAAAGCTTTTCTTTTCCTAAACATATTTTCTTCTCTGGCTATACAAGAGGCAACGCGGCGTGTATTCTTAGAACTCTGCGAAGGAAGAGAGTAGATGATTTTTATTTATTGTAATATTTGTTGATTGAAAAGATCGTTTTTTTATCCTTTTTTTTCGCTTTGATAAAGAAATTTTCATCTTTGTTTTTATCATCCATTCTAGCGCGT